>NC_064922.1:882427576-882607576 GCF_023897955.1 Schistocerca gregaria
GAGAGAGATAGAGAGAGAGATAGAGAGAGAGATAGAGAGAGAGATAGAGAGAGAGATAGAGAGAGAGATAGAGAGAGAGATAGAGAGAGAGATAGAGAGAGAGATAGAGAGAGAGATAGAGAGAGAGATAGAGAGAGAGATAGAGAGAGAGATAGAGGGATAGAGAGAGATAGAGAGAAAACGTCTTCTGGCTAATAACAAGAAAAAAATTCTATTCTATGCTGTGGAAAGAAATGGAGCAGCAAAAATTTTGAGCGTTTCCTCGTACTACCTGGAGCAGTCAGAGACGCAGGAACCGGTGCCTCCCTCCGCTCACCTTTGACTGTGAAGCTCTGGTCGTCCGGCGGTAGCCCAGGCCGTCAGCCTGCACGTACAGCCAGTAGTTGATGACGTCACCGGGCTTGAGGCGCACGCGGCGGTCCTCGTAGACCCAGCGGCCGGCCTTGGGCTTGGTGATGTCCACCGAGATCTGGCCCGCCTCCAGCAGGCCCATCGGCTTGTTGATGTTGGCGTGCACCGCGAACAGCTCGACGCCCAGCTCGTCTGCAACCGACCGCGTGCTCACGTCCTAGCTGGAGCTAAATGATGTTGTTGTTGTTGTTGTTGGTGGTGTTGGTGTTGGTGGCGGTGTAAGCGGTGTTTCGTTACAAACGAATGATTGCTTCATTATAAAACATTAAGAACTTTTCTGGTGTCCTACAACTATTAGATCGAGACCAGGAAACAGATTAAACACTAGTGGAGTATCTTTCAACAGAATGCCACCTACATTTTGAACCTCTTCTGTTAGAGTTCGTTGTGCAAATGTTGGATTATAACAGTAAAATCAAGTTTATTATTAAGTTTTCTTAACTGTAACAACTTTTGTGCAGGCCCAAATGTAGAGGGAGGGGTGTGGGGCGGCAAACCGGGGTACCTTCCTCGGGCGGCAATTTCGGGGAGGGGGGAGGCAAATTTATATTGTTGAAGCACATTGTTTCACAAAGCGCCTAGCATCCAGCTCACGTTGGTCTATCGATTGTTCGTATGATTTTGAAACGCATCCCTGTCGGTTTTTGAAAATTTTTGAACACATTCTAAATTGACATATGAACGAATCGGAAGTTAATTTTCGAATGTGTGCATAGTGTATGTGACGTCTATACTAGGGGAATCCCCATCGCGTTTCTGTTGTTGATTGGATGTGCAAATGATAAGCGTTGTTACAATTATTAGCGAAATCCCTAGATTCAGACGACATTCATTTGAACGAGTAACAGGAATAACAAGTAAGAAAGATTATATTACCTCCTCGGGGTATCCAAGAAAATGAAATTGACAGAAAAATTTTTGTCAGATCGCCAGTAACTAAGTGCCAGTTGTACCAGTCACCTCTTAGCACCAGCTTACTTCTATTCTCGGAACAACGCGGAAAACGCGTTGTACGAGCATGTAATAACACTTAACCGGGAAATAAAAACTGGATAACTAAATCGGTGATTCAGGCACGGTTAGTGAAATTAAAAAAATTTGACAATGGCAGGAGTAGTTGCCTAATGAGTGTTGACAAGATTCTTTATTAGAACAAGGAAGGAGAAGAAACTGGTACATCACACGAATTATATGACCATTCCAAGTTCCTACAAATATTTCGAACTACCACCATTTTCGATCTCTATAATGTCACGATCGTTGAAAGAGTCAAGGTCCAGCTTGAGAAACTGGAGCATATGAATGAAATATGAAACTGTTTCCTAGCGTAAGACTTTTTGCTTCTAGTAGGCCTAATAGGCATCTGATATTGGTTCTTCGTGAATTATAGTCTGTCTTATTTTTTATGTAATTGAGGTAGATAAAAATGGCAGTGTGTGCCAAAACAGTCTCGCGTATTTTCCGAGTATTACAACTGCTGCAATATTAAAAAGTCCTATTTCGTTTTATCTAGCAGACAGTGGCAAAATAGACGTAATCAAATCGAGAAAGTATACCACACCCATATTGGGTACTATTCGTACTAACAGCTTTTTCAGAATTAAATAGCGACATTTTGAATCTCCATGTAGCAAAACGTTTAATGAACTTTGGTGAGGTAATAGATCCTTTTGCAGTAAGGAAAGCACTCCGTTTAAAGCCGTAGCAAGATCCGAGTGAAAAAAAATTGCTGGGACCTAAGGATTCAAGAAATGTGTACTGCCTTGCTTGCCTCTTGTCTTTATTGGTTTTAAGTTTCCAACCTTTAATTTGTGGGTCACACGAAGGAGAAACTTAATAGCTAATAGGGAATAGGGAATAAAGAAAAAAACTTTCAGAGGAGTTTTTATTCTCCTGATCACAAATAATCCCACCCACTATTAACAGAGACTTTCTTTTAAAGGGGTTCGGTTGTCAAACCGGCCGACTGGGAGCAGGAGATGCACCACAGGACATTTTAATTTCCACTGTCCTGAATGTAGGTTTGATGGCTCACCATTACAAAAAATTACACGTTTGAATTCTACAGAGCGAAATAGTGACGTGCGATAGAATAATGCTCTGTGAAGAGGTGTGACACCATTTTGGCACATTTTAGACCAAATAACCTGTCTTACATTTTCTCTGACCCATGTATTTTATATGAAATTCTTCAGACAGATGGGTGCTACAGAACGAGCTTATTTTTGAAAAACCGATTTTTTATATTTTTGTCATATCTCAAGTGGTCGCAGGGGAGGAGAGAGGGGAGACCAATATCAAATTTTTGCCCCGGTTCGAAAATATAGTGGATCCGAGGCTGCTCTTGTGTAATACAGAACACTGACCATCCAGCAATCAGTCGGACTATTACCAAATATATCACTAACATCAAACCAGGATCCGCCTACTCCCATACAGTGGGTGATAGCCCCTGGCAAATAGAGCCACAGGACAAGATAAGGGAAACGGTAGAAGATACTTTTTACGGAAATTAAAAAAGCTGCCTGCATAAAAGGACAGAACTGTTTATCTATACTCCAAGTTTTAGTTTAACGTTGTTACAAAAAATCTCTGAAAGTTCTTGACTCATTTATTTCCTATTTTTAGTCGATACCCTAATAAATTTGTAGGCAGACATAGGACGTGAAGAGGAAACGTTAGCATGAATCTTGGAAAGATCTTGACAAATTTATTTCAAATTTTTAAACGATGCTCTAATAAACATTCCGACAGACATTGGTTGCATATTTTTTTAAATATATGCAATCTATAAATATATATTCAATATATAAAGGGGAAACGCCATTGGCAAAAATTCTGGAACGTTCTTTATAGTTTTACTTCAGATTGTTACACGATACTCACAGGCTACATTTTTTTTAAGAACAATGTGCAGAATTAATATTAACGCCGACTGCCGGGGGGGGAAAAAATGCTGTTCTGAGAAAACGCACGGTTTCATTTTCTTACTCGCAGTTAGGTTTGACTTAAGTATCACGGCGTTTAAACGATTAGACAAAAAGTTTCTTCCATATATATTTTCTCCTTAGATACAAGTAAACAAAAATTGTATATACAACAATGTGTTCAGTTTCTTCATTACAGTCAGTTTTAAGGGAAAGAGGGTTTTGTGTATATGGCTTATGAACTTATGATTAGATTACTGCTACGGAATCTGAACCGTATGTTCCGTCAAGCATCGACGGAAAATCCAAGAACCAGCCGTCGTCCGCAGCTAAGATCACGCAGATACCGCCCACCCTCCCCCAACAACCCAACGCACGACGAAGTGGCATGCGTGCAGCGTTGCTGCCAGGCAATGCAGGCAGACGGGCGTGGGCAGAGTAGCGAACATCCATGCAACGCGCTGTTAAAGTAGGTACACATTATGCAGCGTGTAGAGAATGCGACAAATTTAATAATTTTTAGATGGTTTATGCTGACTGATTTAAAAAAATTTTCCGTCCCCTACTTCAAACTTAAGTGTCCACTTTTCTTATTTTTACTTTCTAAAGTAGCCTATGTTCTTCCTCTGGGTTCATACTATCTCCATACCGAATTTAACTGAAATTTGCTCATTGATTTTGTCGTGAAATAACAAAAACAGTTTTCCATTTATAAAACTTTATGTCTTTTTCTTACGTAAGCCTATTTTGATGAAATAAAACCTGTATGTTGTCCCCAGCTATGTTCAAGTTTATTGTGAAAACACATCCGAAAATTCGTCAGGTAGTTTTGGGCGTTAGCGTTTTCAGACAGGTTTTATTATCAGTATGGATATGTTTTAGTATTAACGTTATCAGTTTAGCATTTATCATTCCTAGTGTGAGGATTTGTGAGAAGCTGCATAGACTGTACACTGCCAAATAGTTGTTACCATGTTCTAGCATCAACAGTACTCCGTAGGAAACAACGACTAGATGAGCATGAGCAGGAGCTGGTTCAGTAAAGTTCCGACAGGCCTCTGCGAGTGTCTGGAGACAGGCAGAATCCAATCCATTCCTCGTAGCTTTTTGATGGTGGTCTACGATTTTCAATACAGTAGATCAACGGTCGGCAACTGGCGGACTGTAGTCCAGATACAGACTGCGTAAGGCCAAAACCTCGACCGCCAATATTTTGAAAGTATATTCAAGAAAATTATTTAAGAAATGATTTTCCTATAGGCAACAGTACACAGTCGGTACACAGTGTAACGCAGGAGAGACGCTGAGTAGCTCGGTACGGGCTTTTTTTGAAGTTTCGAGAACATATCTTCACCGAGGAGTCAAGCATTATATTGCTCCCTCCTACGTATATCTCGCGAAGAGACCACGACGGTAAAATCAGAGATTAGGGCCCCCACAGAGGCATGCCGACAAAGTTTCTTTCCACGAGCAGTACGAGACTGGAATAGAAGGGAGAACCGATAGAGGTATTCAAGGTACCTTCCGCCACACACCCTCAGGTGGCTTGGGGAGTCTGGATGTAGATCGCAAGTGAGTGTGCTACATTAGATCGGTTTGCTCGACATTGGTGACATATTCCTACCCTAGACTAAAGAAAAATTCAGTTATGTTAGCTGAATTTCATACACAACAACTTATTATGTAATTTGTACCAAATGCAAAATAATAGTGACCTCTTTTTCGTTGAAAACTTTTCCAAATCTCGCACAGTGTCTTACTTTCGCGTAAATATCACAATAACTATGACCATTTACAAAATGATGGGCACTTCACTTCATAAACTTGACACATAAAGCGATAAGTAAACCAAAAATGATTTTTCTTTTTACTCATTAGTTTCTGTAAAGTCGTTTGAGAAATATTGTAGGGTGCACACCTCGATTCTGTAATCGCTGACCGACCGAAAGGTGGAAACACTTGTCTGGTTTCCCCTTCCAAACAAACGAATGAACTGCCCATCGCTTTGGTCGAAAATTGGCCAATGTGCATCGGCCACTGTATTCCTGCGCGAGCTATACACGGCGGCAGCGAGCTGTGACCTGGAAGCTGCTACTCTTCAGCGAATCGGCACGCATTTTGTGCTGGACGGCCGTATCGTTATAAAGAACGAATCTAAATAAAGGCAAAATTTATCGTCACTTCGTCAAGAGTTATTGACTTCGTACGGAGCACTCAATTGGTCTTTTAACAAGAAGCTTATAACGTTTCTTTGCATCGATACGGATCCCCCTGAAATTCGTTAAGGTAACAGTGAAAATAGGAACTTTTTAACTGAGTGAACTGAACACTTCTTTTACGCTGCGTGGTAGGCTTGGAGCTGTTCCATTTTGCTTCATATGCACCAAAACTGTCACTTGTCTTAAACGTACCAATTTAAAGTGACGCTACCGAACATCTCATCAACAGTTCCATAAAAATTTCGTTAAAGAAATCGGTAGGCTTATCTACCTTCTTGCAGAAGCAGCACGGCCATGCAAAATGGAGCGCTTAATGAACACCAGAAGCTTAGATAGGAAAAAAAAAATTATGTTGGAAGTGACGGGGGCACTTTTTGAAAAGAAAAAGGACGTTGTTTCCTCAATTTATGGTATTCGTTGTCAGCAGCAATCAATACAAGAAGAACCGAAATTTTGGCTGCTGATAATAAAAGTAGTTTGCTCGAACTTCTGCAAAAGACGCCTTGCCACGCCATAGCACTTATGAATATCTTGGCATTTTTAATGAAGAACCAATGTCCACTTTTATTTGAATTTAGGATATTTAAAGTAAATTTTGTAGGAACGAACTGCTAGCAATATTGCCGTTTAGCGACAAGACGGGGCCCCTTGCGAAGATCGGCAAAGAAAAGGGACTAGTAAAGAATATCGTGGATAAGAATGCTGGGCTACTCTCTTATCTTTGCACAATACACAAGGCAGCCCTTTGTTGAAAACTTAGTACCACTCTGATAAGTAATGGCTATCTTGATCAGGTTGATCAGTTTTATGAGGTTCTGCTCTTCAGCACAGACAGTACTAAGAGTTCCTACCCGAGTGTGATCCGTCGCATTCTAACTCACTGCAGCACAACCGTGTTCGTTAGCCAAGTAAAGGTCAAGTGACTGAACGTGGTTGGCAAAACAAAAAGTGACCTCTTCCGTAGGCAAGAAGCTAGCGCGTGTCTGGCGTTACTACCAAACGAACGCAGTATTCGGTCTGTAGCCTTCCCGAAAGACATTACGAATGTTCAGATGCGCGCAGTACAGAGCTACACGGAAATTAATATACCAGCTGTTACATGTCTTCCTTCCGTCACAAGCTGGATATCTTTGAAAAAGAAATCAAGAATGGAAAATAGAGGACGGAATGTAACAATATTACGAAAAGGAAAGTTGCTACTCACTCTACAGCCAGTGTTGCCAATTTAGCGACTTTGTCGCTAGAAATTGCGAATTTTGCCTTTGTTTTAGCGGCTAAGGAAAACTTTTTAGCTACAAAAATTATTTAGCGACGTATCTGGCGACTTTTGGAGTACTGATGACTTTTGAAGTACAAATCAAAACTATTTTGGGCCAGCATTTTCATTAACAAAACTTTTTAGCTATAGAATGGGTACTACACAAACTTTGTTCTAGATTTACTAATTAAAACTAAGTTTTTAGCAGATCATGTAGCATTGTTCAGCATTTAGTAAACGTGAATGTGGCAGTTGCCTACAGAGTAAGAAAACCTTGACTATAGAACAATTCATTATTCATTACCCACTAGCCTGTTATCGTCGATAGCCTATCGATCTATAATTCTTCAACTTTTGAACTCCCTTTATTTTTCGAATTGACAAAAAACATACGTTATATTAAGTATAATAAAATACATTTCTGTCCAGCAACCTGTAATTTTTCGAAATTAGAACTCGCAGTCAAATTATTACAACATGCACAGTGGTAACGCAAGAACAGTTCGGTGGAGGTATCTCAGACATCATTACGTTTTAAACAATGAACAATAAGACTAATCTAGAGTTACCGAGTGAGTAGATTTTCATGACCTCTAGTTCGCCTGAGTTTTAATGTATTTTCAGTGATTATAAATTGGTAAAACTTATGTTGTGGTGTCTTACATAATGGATTTACCGCAGAAGAAGAAGCAGTACGCTCAAAAATATCGGGATGCGTAGGAAGCAGAAAAAAACGGCTCTGAGCACTATGGGACTTAACATCTATGGTCATCAGTCCCCTATAACTTAGAACTACGTAAACCTAACTAACCTAAGGACATCACACAACACCTAGCTATCACGAGGTAGAGAAAATCCCTGACCCCGCCGGGAATCGAACCCGGGCGTGGGAAGCGAGAACGCTACCGCACGACCACGAGATGCGGGCGCGGGAAGCAGAACCTAAATTCAATGGGTGGCTGAAACCAGTTGGAGACTTATCCAAAGCAAGATTTCAAGAATGTGCAACAGAGTTTTATGCTAAATTGTGTGATATTAGAAAGCATTCGAAAACTTAAGCATAAACAAAAAACTGATTAAAAAAACACAAACCACATTACCTGTGAAAATTGTTCCGAAAACTACAGTTAGAATAGCAAGCAGAGCGGAAGGCGCCATTTCTTTATTTATTGCTGAAATTGTTCTATTTTATCTGTAGATCATTTAGGAACATTGTGCAAGAAGGCGTTTTCCGGTGATGAGAGCACTAAAAACATGCAATTACATCGTACAAAATGCACTAACATTATAACTGAAGTTTTGGCTCCAGATTTTACACAATCATTGGTTGAAGATGTAAGTAACCAAAAATAGAATGTACTAATAGATGAATCCACAGATGTATCAATATCGAAAGTGCTACGTATCGTTATATGGTATTATAGTGTAAACAACCAAACCATTAGATCAGAATTTCTCAAATTCGCTGTAGTAGAAACTGCAGATGCAAGAAATCTGGCTGCTGTTCTTGTGAATTCTTTCAAAGATCTCAAAATTCCAATCGCTAATAAGATTGGAATAGGCACAGATAATGCTTCTGCATTGGTTGGAATAAACAATGGGCTTTTCAAACAATCAGGGGAGAATATGGTTTGAAGCATTTGGTATTGATCCGTTGCATTTGTCACTCTCTTCAGCTTGCAGTTTCGCACGCCTCAGTGAGTACCATACCTAGAAACATAGTTTCTTGTACGGGAAACCTACAATTGGTTCTCCATTTCACCCAAAAGACGAGAGGAATATAAAAAGGTTTGTAAGACAAATTGTGAAAAACAGCCACTAAAAATTTTGAAGGTCTATGCAACACGTTGGCTTTCAATTGAACCAGCAACACGAATTCTGGAGCAGTGGGAAGCACTAAAGCTACATTTTTCACTTGCCATGGTTCAAGACAATTGTTACAGTGCCGATCTTTTGTACGAGATGTATTGTGACGACTCAAATCATATTTACATGTTTTACCTTAAACTTACTTTAAAAGACGTACAAATAGCAATAAAAGCTTTTGAAGGAGAAGACAATGACCTCACTAAATTACTAGATACATTTTAATTTCTCATGCAGTCACTCTGACAAAACACAGTTTTTCCAACTTTTGATTTGTTGACACCAGCAGTTCCAAGCGAATGTATGTACGCAAATCCGAACCTTGGCTTTATGTTTGAACAGAAATTGTCTGAGTCAAGTTTGTCTGAAGAAAAAAAAGTTTATTTGAAGAAGAGATGCATTCAGTTTAGTCAAACTCATAAAAGAAATTCAACAAAGATTGCCAAGTAACGTTACGATCTTGAAAAATGTCAATGCTGAATGTTAAAGAAACACTAAAAGTGAACAAAACTAATGCTGTGGCGGATGTAGCCAAATAATTGAGTTTTAGTGGCAATTTCATAGACGGTATGCTTTAAGAGTGGCATTATATCAACTTCATTAGGTGGAATAACACTACTAACACTGATTTTGGAGTGAGGTTTTGCAGTATAAAAATTCCGCAGGGGAGAATCCTTTTTCTTTGATTTCACAGCTAGCAATGACTGTTCTATGCCTACCGCATTCAAATGCAGAAGTGGAAAGAATATTCAGTTCTATGAACATTATAAAAACAAAACAACGTAACAGATTATCGTTAAAGACAATTCTTTGATCATATTGAGAGGCCAGATAATTAAGGTTGTTCATCTTTTGACATACCGTCAGACGTATTGGAGCTTACGGGAACGAACAAAAGTTACTCTTTTGCGACAAAACCATTCGAACGGTAACATCATCCTTTGAGCGACGTTAAAACCTCTACATCAACTACATTTCTGTCAGAGCATGAAATAGAAGAGCTATTCGATCTTCTGAGTGACGATGAGTAGCTCACATACCGGTATGTATATATTCTGTAACCTAATTTGAGTTCTCGCTTTCTTTTGTTACAAATATAGTTGTATATTTCTAGTATATTTGACTACTGTGACTGAAACAATTTATGTTCAAATGGCTCTGAGCACTATGGGACTTAACATCTATGGTCATCAGTCCCCTAGAACTTAGAAGTACTTAAACCTAACTAATCTAAGGACAACACACAACACCCAGCCATCACAAGGCAGAGAAAATCCCTGACCCCGCCGGGAATCGAACCCGGGAAACAATTTATGTGTTGTGTCAATTATGATAACGTGTTTAATTAAATATTAGCGTATTTTATATGTATGCTGTTGCAAGCGATGCGTCATTTATTTGAGACAATATAGCAATTACGTATGAGCCCACGGGCTTATTGCGCCTGTAAGGTGTCAGGCAAATCCAACACCTTCCATGAAAACCCTGACATGATAAGCAAATCCAGTAGTATGTTACATAGCTCCGAATAAATCGTGACATTAAGTTAACCAAAGTAATAAGAGTAACGAGTGAGCAAATGGAATACCACAGACTAACAAGAATACCTAAATGCATGTTATACCTTCCCATCATGAGACAGACGCAGTTCCGAGGGGAGAAACGAGAACAGAAGCCGAGAGCAGAACCGTGTTAAGCTAGAAGGCTCTACGATAAGGGACGGACTGGACATCCACGTCGCCAGCTAACCACTAGGACAACGACAGTTGCAAGTTTTAGCATGAGACTTTTTCGCGTCTGTTACGTCAAGGACCACCCCCCAGCCCATGTTAAAAGCTAGGGCCCTCCAGAAAAACAGTATAGATCTTACGATAACACAAATAGGGCCGTACCACCCGCTAGTCTTAGCGAGAGACTTTTTCGCATCTCTATTACGTTAGGACCACCCCCCCCCTCCCCCCCCAGCCCATGTTAAAAGATAGAGCTCTCATAAGAACAGTAGAGATCTTACGATAACGCTGAAAGGACCACACCAGCTGCAAGTTTTAGCGTGAGACTTTTTCGCGTCTCTGTTACGTTGCAAACTTTAAAAACATTGCCCCACCACGAAAAGTATAACGTTTCTCATTGGATGGACAAAATTTTTGTAGGCGGAGCTTAAGGTTAACATTGAGACCCTAATTGGTCAGATGAAAACACAGCCAGATAATTTTTTTAAAACCAACTTCGGTAAATTGTAGTAAGGAGAAGTTAGGAAAGAATTAGTTCCGAGACGGCGAGCTGGATGGCTGGTGCGCCGGCCGCTGTCGCCCTGACGCTGCCTAAACACCGACAAGGTAATGAACGCACGCGATGCCACATTTTTGAGCGCATAAAGCTCCACTCAGAACTGCAGAAGTCTCATCTGTTACACCCCCTTTTTGCGTAATACTAGTGTCGATCGTCAATTAAAGCTCATGGTGTTCACATTTGCCACTTAAAGTAAAAATCTGAAACGCGACGATTTTTCTGTTATGTAGTTATAGAGAAGCCACATCAGCCACTGTAATTTACGACAAGTTAGATAAGTAATTAAAGATAATCGAGGGTCACTGTAGACCATTGATAGTTTGCTCTTTTGTGAAACTTAATTTAAACCTAGATTATAGATGTGATATGGCATAGGTCATCCTTCGATCCATTGTAGAACTTGGGAACCCATTCAGCGTACATTCGTTCACATTTTTGTTGAACACAGTTGGTTTTTACCATCCTGTATTAAAACATTTCCTTTTATGAATAGTGCAAATTATAAACGATGTTTTGTGAGTAGAATAAAATTTCCAATGGTAAACTTAACTGCTTTTTCTGCGTTATTTTACCAGCTAACTAAAAATAGGAAAGCCTTGAACCCCTTCCACTAAATTTAGTTAGTATTAAGATTCTTTTACAGGGAGTGCAGTGGAGCTGACGCTGAAATCATTAAGTATTTGGTTATATCATCCCTAGTCTCACTGAACTCTTCTGAATTCTACATGTCATGTGTGGTCTGGCGTCTTCTCACCAGCAACAGGTCCCAAGTTGAAACTAGTCAATTCCCTAAAAAACACGCTCAGAGCATCGTTGCTCGAAAGTGGTAGGGAGACACGATATAGAACAGACAGACACCACCATGAATGTTAGACACCATTCACAGCACGAAATTTTCAGTACACCCCTAGTAAAATCAGTTTTAGCGACTTTCTAGCGATATTTGATATTGAACCTAGTGACTCTTTTTTAGAGTTGACAACACTGTCTATAGCGGAGATTTTGAGTCGCAGATAGGCACAAGGAAAGGATTGCCACAAGCTTTCCGACAGTAAGGCCTTGTGCTTATCTGCTACTCAAAATCTCCGCCATATGGGAGCAGCAACTTTCCTTTTCATAATATTCTTTGAAAAAGAAATTCAGTTCAAGAATTTATTCACTTTCCAACAGTTCTAATATAAAAAAAATCCTGAAATAGACATTGCAGTATTTTCAAATTTTACGTCATCTCTGTAAGGAATCTGCAGCAAGAATCCAAAAACCACCTTTTGAAGTTTCTCCTACGGCAAAATGGAATGAAGTGGCTGCGACGTTGTTGCGCCATTCAAAGCCTCCAAATGGAGATAATTGACTTTAACGATGATACTTTCGTGCAAACGTATAAAGCTACACCCAGCGATGAATTTTGTAGTAAACATTTCCCAGAAAAATAAGGAAATTGCAAAATTGGCCAATTACCTGGCTATTATGTTTGGCTCCAAATGTGTTTCTGAAACTTATGTTCTCCATTGCCTGTCGTATGTGGGGTACTTACTGTTGAACCACCCATATTGGTGCTTTGTTCGTCAGTGCAGGGCAGTTTTTGTACACAGGCTTTCACTTTAACTGTCACACGATACGTGTAAGTAGGCTGTTTAGGTTTTCTTATTGGTAACGCCGCCGCCACGTAGCGCTCTGTAAGAAAATCACTGGCTGTGCTGTGTACAGTCTGTGGCTGGTTTGCATTGTTGTCTGCCATTGTAGTGTTGGGCAGCGGCAGCTGGATGCTGGATGCTAACAGCGCGTAGCGTTGTGCAGTTGGAGGTGAGCCGCCAGCAGTGGTGGACGTGGGGAGAGATGGCGGAGTTTTGAAATTTGTAAGACTGGATGTCATTAACTGCTATATATATTATGACTATTAAGGTCAATACATTGTTTGTTCTGTATTAAAATCTTTCATTTGCTAACTATGCCTATCAGTAATTAGAGCCTTCAGTAGTTTGAATCTTTTATTTAGCTGGCAGTAGTGGCGCTCACTGTATTGCAGTAGCTTGAGTAACGAAGATTTTTATGAGGTAAGCGATTTGTGAAACGTATAGGTTAATGTTAGTCAGGGCCATTCTTTCATAGGGATTTTTGGAAGTCAGATTGCGTTGCGCTAAAAATATTGTGTTTCAGTTTAAGCACAGTCTTGTATAATTGTTCTAAGGGGACGTTTCATACGCATGGTTTGAAAAATGGACGTAGATGTCCGAAACTAATCGCCATCAGGATATAAGGAAGATACTTCCTAATGCGATTTACAATGGAGCTGCAACCATTTATGTAATTCATTTTTGAAAATGAATTTTTTGATGAACCAATATCTCTCAAGATTAATAGTCACCCTCCTTTAGGACGCTTTTCGCATAACCAGTTCCCCGCGTGATCCAAACTTTAAAAAACTGGCTGAAGACCGCAAAAGTAATTTCTCCTAGCGCTTTTCGAATACATTTATGCCTACCTACTGTTGTTCATGTTTTATGAGTGTAAATTAAAATATTAAAAAGGAATATGAGCTACGTTTTTGGGATCTTAATACAAATTTTCAGAAGTATCTGGACCCCATCTAAAATTACTTGCCGACTCCTGGAGTACATATGAACATCAGTATCCTTGAACGAATGAAATTATATACTGTTTCGTGTTCCCAGCTGACCGAAACCATTAAGATCTTGAAAATAGCACCCTGAGCTGAAAGAACAGTTTACATTGTTGGTTGACCATCAAGAAAACTTAACTGTTTGGAATACTACGAACCTCAGATTAGCGGTGCCGTCGTCAGAAAACCAACAACTTATCAAAATATACTTGGGCTGTTTCATAAGTTGGTACCAAGAGATTTTCCCAGATAATCGAGCAGAAGTTTTGATTACTGCGTGACTGAAGTCACTGGCGCCAAGTCAATGGAGTGCTACGTGAGAGGAAAGTGATCATCCTTCTCAAGACGATTGTTCATAGGCCCATCATCCGCACGGCGGCTCTGTATTATTGATAATATTGTACATCAACAAAATGTGAACAAGCGCTGCTTCGAATGTAAATGAGAGAGTTGCGCTTCTCCATATGTGTCACAAGGCTGGACCATACCAAAAACAAAGCACGTACTGAAACGGATCCGAATGACATAAATACCATCAAATTAAGAGAAATTTATAATAAAACTGTCGTCTTGGCAGCAAGCATTTATCATATTTCTTTAATACGTACGTGTTTCAGCATGAAGCCATGTTCGAAGGAATAAATCATTGACACAAAATATCGCGTCAGTGCTAATCAGACGAGTCAAAAATGCAGTAAGTGCTTTGCTCACACAGGAAATTCCGACAGCCCATGTTCCTAAGTGAGTGAAGAAATGTACTATTGCCTCCAATACACATCTTATATAATGACCACGACATTTAAATTACAAAAATTCTGACCCAAATTGACCGACAATTTTCTTCCGGTTTACCATTCACGGCTGGAATACTAAGGGGGCAATGGGAGAAGTAGATAACCTCCACGACATACCGTATCCTGGCTTGTGGAGTACAGGTGTGGGTGTAGAATGGGCGAGAGAAGGAAAGTTCATCTACTTTTTTCAATAAGAGCACGAACAGCACAGAAAATGAACACTGCAGTGCTAAAAAGGAATAGCACTATTTCGCTGCAGACGGCCTGCTCCATCATGTCACCAACGCGCTCATAGCCTGTCATGGCCAGCTCGCGTCTGGTCGCCACCATCGCCTGTGGCCTCTCCGTTTACCTCCACTGTCACTTTTCGCCACCTTCTCGTTTGACACTGTGTCTCTTCATCCGGATCTAATCTCCCTACGAGCACAACATCGAAGGTCATTCACCTCTATGTTGCAGAAAAGGCCTCGCCGCTACAGAAATAAAAAAGTGTCTTAGTGTGTATCACCGGAGAACAGCAGGCGTTGATAAATTAATATTTAGACCTGGAAGCGAAAGGGAAATATGCGCCGAGTCGACCTTAGTTGTAAATAGTAGCACGATATCAATACTTCACAGTTTGCCTGGATAAAAATACAGCTCGCAGCACCCGAAGAAAACGATTGCACGGCCATCGAGATATTGAACATAAAATCGAATCAACAACTTGGTTCACACGTGAAAGCATATCATTTAATCATGCTGAGAAAACCGATTCTCACAGTTTACAAATATGAACTATATACTCAGTATAAAATGTCAATTCATCAAATCGTCTAACAAGTGGTAGAGAACACGCGAGAAATTTAGTAATGGAGACAGAATTATCTGAAACGTTTATTCACCCAGATCAAAGAATCTAACATCTACAGTATGGTCCATTGATCGTGACCGGGCCAATTATCTCACGAAATAAGCTTCAAACGAAAAACTACAAATAACGAAACTTGTCTAGCTTGAATGCGGAAACCAGATGGCGCTATGGTTGGCCCGCTAGATGGCGCTGCCGTAGGTCAAACGAATATCAACTGCATTTTTTAAATACGAACCCCAATTTTTATTGCATATTCGTGTAGTAGATAAAGAAATATGAATGTTTTAATTGGACCTCTTTTTTCGCTTTGTGATAGATGGCGCTGTAATAGTCACAAACATATGGCTCACAATTGTAGACGAACAGTTGGTAACAGGTAGGTTTTTCAAATTAAAATACAGAACGTAGGTACGTTCGAACGTTTTATTTCGGTTGTTCCAATGTGATACATGTACCTTTGAGAACCTATAATTTCTGAGAACGCATGCTGTCACAGCGTGATTACCTGAAAATATCACATTAATGCAATAAATGCTCAAAATGATGTCCGTCACCCTCAATGCATTTGACAATATGTGTTACGACATTCCTCTCAAGAGCGAGTAGTTCGCCTTCCGTAATGTTCGCACATGCATTGACAATGCGCTGACGCATGTTGACAGGCGTTGTCGGTGGATCACGATAGCAAATATCCTTCAACTTTCCCATAGAAAGAAATCCGGGGACGCCAGATCCGGTGAACGTGCGGGTGCTTCGACGAGCAATCCACCTGTCATGAAAAATGCTATTCAATACAGCTTCAACCGCAACCGCAAAAGAGCTATGTGCCGGACATCCATCATGTTGGAAGTACATTGCCATTCTGTTATGCAGTGAAACATGTTGTAACATCCGTAGGAAATCAGCATATATTGCACCATTTAGATTGGCATCGATAAAATGGGGGCCAATTATCCTTCCTCCCATAATGCCGCACCATACATTAACCCGCCAAGGTCGCTTATGTGCCATTTGTCGCAGCCATCGTGGATTTTCCGTTACCCAATAGTGCATATTATGTCAGTTTACGTTACCGCTGTTGGTGAATGACGCTTCGTCGCTAAATAGAACGCGTGCAACGAATCTGTCATCGTCCCGTAATTTCTCTCGTGCCCAGTGGCCTTATTGTACACATTCCAACTCGTCGCCATGCAGTTCCTGGTGCATAGAAATATCGTACGGGTGCAATCGATGTTGATTTAGCATTCTCAACACCGACGTTTGAGATTCCCGATTCTCGCGCAATTTGTCTGCCACTGATGTGCGTATTAGCCGCGACAGCAGCTAAAACACCTACTTGGTTATCATAATTTGTTGCAGGTCGTGGATGACATTTCACACGTGGCTGAACACTTCCTGTTTCCTTAAATAACGTAACTATCCGGCGAACGGTCGGTACACTTAGATGATGTAGTGCAGGATACCGAGCAGCATACATAGCACACGCCCGTTGGGCATTTTGATCACAATAGCCATACATCAACACGATATCGACCTTTTCCGCAATTGGTAAACGGTCCATTTTAACACGGGTAATGTATCACGAAGCAAATACCGTCCGCACTGGCGGAATGTTACGTGATACCACGTGCTTATACATTTGTGACTATTACAGCGCCATCTATCACAAAGCCAAAAAAGTGGTCCAACTAAAAGAGTCGTATTTCTTTACGTACTACATGAATATGTAATAAAAATGGGGGTTCCTCTTTAAAGAATGCAGCTGATATCCGTTTGACCTATGGCAGCCCCATATAGCGGGCCAACCATAGGCCTATCTGGTTTCCCCCTTCAAGCTAGACGAGTTTCGTTTGTAGTTTTTTCGTTTAACGCTTATTTCGTTTGATATTTGGCCCTGTCGCTATCAATGGACCAACCTGTATATACTGTTTCCTTTGTAGTCTGTGAGGCATTGCGGACGATAATTAGCACAGCGAAATATAGAAACACCATTACTTAATTACCCGGTACACAAACCGTCACAAACGGGGATATAGAGTGTTTTCACAGAGCATTTTCCGCATGGACAGCAGCTCCTGTTTTGCGTCAGAGGAGGACAGCGAGTGAATAATCGTATTTAAACTGGTATCAGTGCTTGGTAATGGGTGTGCAAGACAACGTTCTTACTACGAACGGATACGGAACTCCCAGTGACGCTGGAGTGTCTGGAAGCAGTGGGGAAAGGGGGAGCCCCTTGGCCAGCGGAGTAGAAAGGCCTTGAAGGCAACGACCCTGACGCAAAGGTTTACGTGCTACTGATGACGTGCCTGCTCCAGATGTGACGTCACAATCCACGAGACCAGCGGCCGGATCGAGTCATTCATTGGCCTCCTTTACGCGCGGCTGATTCTAACACTGAACAGCGAGAGCTACTTAACGCGGACATTGTTACAACTTTTGACAGCAGTAATATGTTTACGTACAGCGCAAGAGCTCCGTTATTCACAGCTGTGGTCGTATCATTGAAAGTAAACGTCTGCCAAAAGGTGGTACGTCCACACTAGGTGTAAAGTCATGTCGGTTCTGAGTTCTCTTGTCACTGATTTGTGCACCTGAGCCCCAACGGCAGATGTCCGCCATTTATGGCGACGGAATCAGTTTTTTTTTAGTGCTTATTTATTTCTACAGATTTGATGCTCACTAATCTTGACCATTTTAGTCATTTTGCCATTATTTTATTTTCTGGTAACTCGTTTCACTTGTTCATCGTCTGGCCAGAACGTTATTGCAGAGGAAAAACAGGCAGAAATGTTGTAGTATCCTGTAACGAGCACCAATAAGCCATGCAAACGAGGCAATATATCAAGTAAGTTGTTGGGTGTAGTTATATTTTGGTGAGAAGATTATTTATTCACTCATTCGTATCCAATTTCTAAACAACAATGAACTGTTAAACCTCAAAGATCAGCATGTGATAGGAAAAACAAGTTGTTTTGGTTTACACAGTTGATTAGTGGCCAATATAGGGAGTTACAACTTCATTCCTGCCTGTGTTGCAGCCTGAAAATAACATAGCTGACACCCGATTCCACAAAATAAAATAAGAGCGACTTTTAGTGTGTCGTACGACGTCTCTACAATTAAATGGCTTGACGCTGTCCTCTAGTTTTCTTTCTTTTCAACTATTACAATCAACAGCCCCTATAATCTGTTTTGCGTATTCTAATGTCTGTCCCTAGTAACTCAGTTCCTCTCTCCCCCCCCCCCCCCCCCCCCTTCCTGTTACAACTCCTTCATGCACCAGTTAACTGTATTAGATGCCAAACTAGCCTACTCCTCCTCCAACCTGTTCTTCCAATAAATCTTTGAAACTTTACCTGTTTTAGATTTCCGATCGTCCACGTTTCAGTTTCAAAAAAAGCTGTGTCCCATACGTACACTTCCAGGAACTTCTACTCATTTCAGTATGATAATCGAGATCGTTTATTGAAGAATATTTTCTTGAACTGTGCCAATCCACTTCAGATATCTTGCTTTTTCCGACCTTCCTTTGCTGTGTCACGTACTAAACAGGGGAATCTTTCATGTAAACATAGGTTTCCGCGGCCGTTGCCAGAGTCAATAAAATTCTTCTGGTTTGAGGCCGCATTGTCATCTATAAAATTCCGCCGTTTCGGCAGTTGGTAATACACCCTTAGGAAGGCGCCTTGCAACAGTCGCCTAAACGTCGGAATTTTATAGATGACAATGCGACCGCAAACCCATAAGAATTTTATTGACAGGGGAATCTTTCAGTTATTCCAGTACTGTACCGGTCCCAATTATGTTAGGCAAGTCCTTACTATGTTAAAACTACCTCTTTTTGTTTCTGATTAAGCAGTATTCTGTTCATTCCTCTCTAAAGTGTCTACTTTACCTTACATCAAGCCAAAAGGGATATGTCGCTAGCTCAGAATTGCTAACTGTTCCACTGTCATTTGTGTTCTGAAATTGACTTTCACTTGCTTCAATGACTCTTCGGCGTAGAAGTTTAACGATACTGATAAACGACAATCTTTTGCGTACCCTCAACACGGACTTCTACGCTGATTTTCCCATTTAGGTTTTGTAGATGTAATTATTCTCTTTGGATATCTCATCCTCTTTTTAGATCTTATCCTATCTTACATTTTCAAATGTCTTCTATAGCTTCACAAATGCTACGACAGTATCCTGATTTTCCTCAGTCTGTCTTAATTACTAGGCTCAACGTCAGAATTGCTTTCGAAGACCTTTCTACTTCCTGAAACTGCACAGATCTTCCTCCAGTACTTCAGGTTTTCTGCTCTTTATGGTCATCACATTACAAGCGTGGCTTATCGGACTAAACGTATGTTAGATTACATATCTATTTGCATATGATTGACTATTTTATTGTATTTTATGTTAACCGGGGTCCTAGAAACGACGGAGAGGCTGCGTCCCCGCCGCAGCCGCAGTGGTCCACAACTCCACGACGACTACCGCACTCCACTTGATCCCTTCGCCGCCCCACACCGAACCCAGAGTTATTGTTTGTTGATCATTTCGCCCATGAAAAGCCATAGAGTACTATTCGTAAATCGTTTACCCAACCAATACCGCATTTTGCAACAACATTACGTATTTTTCTCTTTGCTTTTCAGATTGTAACAGATCAGTACTTAAAAAAATGCTGCAACCAATTAATATTTCTATTTCTATCTTACGACGCAAAACAAATGTCTGCCATCCAGATCAACAGAACATACTCTTCGTTTATGTGTTACCTTCTCAATACAGCGAATATTTTTAACAAGATACAGAATTTTACTTGGTTATGCAAAATTTTACTTTATGTACCTACATGATTTCTCTAATAATTATTTTTTTTATTATGCTTTACTTAAGAAAAGTCTCTGAACAACTGAAGCAATTCAGCTCAATCTGTTTCAAGATTTCTGTTTAGTATTTTGTCCTAATACTTCTTTGTAATTTCGTAACTTGCATTTAAATCCTTAACTGTAGACATATTGACACAAGAAAAAAGTGAAGAGAAAATACTGGCTGAAAAATTCCGAAGTCGTTCGGTAAATTTCATTTAAGTGCTTCAGCGTAAAGTAAAGATAGTTGCAGGGCATGTATCGAATTTAGTTACAAATTACAGGGAATAACGATGCTGAGGCGGTGTCCTAACTACATACACTTAGCGTAACGCCAAAGCACCGGAAAATAGCTACCCCTTCAGCCCAATATGAAGCATGTATGAGGAACGTTTGGTTGGCGTCTATTGTGCCCTATCTATTAATATGCAGGGCAGATGGTCTTCCTCCGCTCTTTGGCGTGGAAGGTTATAGGATTGGTTCGAAATTTGTTACCTACCGCAGTTTCATTGCTTCGGATGTTCTCGGCTTCGCCTTACAGGTGATCTGCGACCACAATGGAAGATGGCTGCTATGAGGGGATCCCTGCGCGTTAGTCGCTGCAACCAGCTCGTCACTCGTGCGTCACGGCGCCTCTAGTGGTCAGGCGCCGCTCACAGCGGGCTTTCCCAGCTAACTGCACACAGCTGGGCTGGTGTGCCGTTAGCCAGGGATCCAATGATACATGTATCATCGGTGCACAAAGATGTCTGAACAGATGCCACCAACACAAAACCGTGTTTACGGAGAGAGAAAATAGCACAGAGACGCAAAACTGCGACGATAGTGCAGGAAATTGAACAAACCTCTGCCACGAAGATATTTTCACTGTGCAGCGGAGAGTGCTGACATGAAACTGCCTGACGTTAAAGCTGTTTGCCGGACCAATACTCGAACTCTGAACCTTTGACTTTCGTGTGCAAATGCCCTACCGACTGAGCTACCTAAGCACGACTCACGACCTGTCGTCGCAGCTTTACTTCCATCAGCATCTCATCTCCTAACTTCCATACTTCACACAAAGTCTCCTGCGGAACTTTCAGGACCAGAAAGTTGTGTTTACTAAAATACTGTCTTAAAATAACATCCTAGTTAAATTTATCGAGGCTGTGCGCACCTCTAAGTAGTGAAGGGATGGAAATACTCCATTTCTCCTGTGTGTCACACGTGACAGATAACCTTATATTCATGCTTTACGGCGTTAATGGAATTGGGGATAATCTTAGTTTCTGTCAAACTTGTGAAAGATGGTGCTTTTTCCTACGAGAAAATGCAATCCAATAAATGTAAGTACCGTTTTTGGACAAGTATGTAAAAACAAAGTATTTACGCAGATTGAAGATTCGCCACAAATACTTAACACTAACAATACTTAGGGATATTGTAGCTTCAGCTACGAGATCCCTCAGATTCGTGTAACAGTAGAAATCGAACGTGATTAGAAGGCAGTCAAGAAAGCTGGAAAATCATTTTGCGACGGAAAGGGAGGTAAGAGAGCGAAGAGATCATGATATTGCTTTCGGATCCATTCAACCATTCGGCCCGAATGACCAGCTGTGTATATGAATCATTATCCACCTAAATCTGACACCAGTTTTTTTCTGCTGTTCTACATCGATGTGTGTGTACCTTTGTTTGGTTTGAGGTATAAAGGGACGAAACTACAGGGTCATCAGTCCCTTTTTCATGACGCAAGCAAGGCTCAAGGTACAAAAACACCCAACACCACACCTAAATAGAAAACGAATGGAATGAACAAAAAATTGGGAAACATACACCACAAGGAAAAGTCGAAGGTGGTATTAAAACCATAGAACAGATGGTCTGGGCTGGCTGGTCACAACAACAAAAGAGGATGAGCCAGCCACTATGCAACACATCAAAATGTCAACCCCAAAAAGACAAGGCGAGATGTACACATGTAAGGAGAAAACGACCTCCAAGACAAACAAATGCAAAGAAAGTGCGACAAACTTGAAATGGATGGAGGGTGGCTACCTCAGAGAAGGCTAAATGCCCGGCCTTAGATGATACGATGAAAGCCCCCTCTCGCGAATAAAACTTAAAACTAAATCTGCTATTGAGGCATTGTCGTCCAACACCGAAAGTAGGGTGCTGGGAAGGTTAGAAGCCCTCCGCAGAGCGGCTAAAAGTGGGCAGTCCAACAAGTTGTGGACGACAGCCACATGTGAGCCACAGTGACACCGAGGTGGGTCCTGACGACAGAGGAGGTAGCCATGTGTTAGCCACGTATGGCTAATGTGAAGAACCACAGAGTCCCTGCGAGAGCCCCGCATGGAGATCTTCCACACATTCATAAGTCTCCTGAAGGGCACGCAGTTTGTTGTGTGTACTGAGATTATGCCATTCCGACTACCAAAGCTGAAAAACCTTGTGGTGGAATAATGATCGTAGGTCAGTTAGATGGATGCCTATCTTCAGAAGAGGTTTCCGTGTAGCCTGTTTGGCGCCAGCCCGTCGGCAAGTTCATTTCCTGGGATTCCGACGTAGCCTGGGGGTACACACAACACCAGGGAACGATTGCACCGTTCCAAGGCATAAATGGATTCCTGGGTGGTCGCTACCAAAGGATGGTGGGGGTAGCACTGGTCGATAGCTTGTAGGTTGCTCAAGGAGTCAGTATAGAGGAGGAACGACTCTCCAGGGCATAAGCGGATGCCCTCAGGAGCACGAGAAATGGCCTCCAGCTCTGCAATGAGAACACTGCAGTCATCTGGCAAGGAGTGTTGTTCAATATGTACTCCACGAACATACGCGAAGCCAACGTGATCAGCCATCGAGCCGCCAGTGTAAACCACTTCATGGTCCCGGTACATGTCAAGAATCATGAGGAAGTGACAGCGGTCAGTCGCGGGGTTAACTGAGTCCTTAGGACCTTGAGAAAGGTCCAGGCGAAGCTTCGGCCTAGGTGCACACCATGGCGGCGTACGTGACTGGACCTCGAGTATAGGTGGTAAAGGCAAAGACTACTTGAGACAGAAGAGGTCGGATGCGAGCAGCAATATTAAGCCATCGCCTGGGCCTCCGAAGCGGGAGTTGAACCGCCGTGGGTGGGAAAATGCGGCGGTAATTCGGATGCTCAGGGGAACTACGAATGTACACAACGTAACTGGCGAGCAGTTGTGCACGCATAACCTTCAATGGAGGGACTGGGGCCT
Organism: Schistocerca gregaria; assembly: GCF_023897955.1. NCBI lineage: Eukaryota > Metazoa > Arthropoda > Insecta > Orthoptera > Acrididae > Schistocerca > Schistocerca gregaria. Next base: position 882,450,891 of record NC_064922.1, read on the forward strand.
TCACCGGGATGCTAGTGACTGGCCTCTAGAAGCTTCTGTTGCCAGTCGAACGCCACAGTGGTGCACTGGGTCGAGTAAACGCAACGACGAGGGCGCCGCCGAACCATAAACCAGACTCCCATGTTCAAGGCGGGATTGAGCAAGGGCTCTGTAAAGCTACAGCAGCGTAGAGCGATCCGGACCTCAATTGGTGTTGCTCAGGCAGCGGAGAGCACCGAGATGCTGCCAGCATTTCCGCTTCAGTTGAAAAAGATGAGGAAGCCACGTCAATCAGTCCTAAGACTCTAATGTCTCCACTACTACCTTGAGAGGATCGTCATTAAGGCACAGTTCTGGTTCCGGATGAACGGTACGACGCCGACAGAAGTGTATGACACACGACTTTGCGGCTGAGAACTGGAAGCCATGGGCTAGAGCCCATGACTGCGCCATGTGGATGGCTCTCTGTAGGCGCCACTCGGCAACACCAGTACTGAAGGAGCAGTACGAAATGCCGAAGGCGTCTGCATATAGAGAAGGTGAGACGGACGGCCCGAAAGCTGCTGCTAGACCGTTAATGGCCACTACAAATTGAGGAACATTCATTACAGACTCCCGTGGGACACGAAGGGGGGGGGGGGGGGGGGGGAACTACGGGAGGCACCAACATGGACACGGAAAGTACGGAACGATACCAAATTTTGGGTACAATCGGGCGTGGGCCTCAGAACCCCACTCATGTACTATGGCAAGGAGATGATGTCGCCAGGCCATATCGTAAGCTTTTTGTAAAAAAAAACACAGCAGTCAGGTGTTGGCGCCTGGAAAAGGCTGTTCAGATGCCAGATTCAAGGGAAACTAGTTTATCAGTAGTAGATTAACCCCTGCGAAATACCCCCTGACATGTAGCCAGTAGGCCACGCGATTCCAGGACCCAACGTAACCGCCGACTTACCAATGTGCAAGGACGCTGAGGAACTCTCTTTCTGTAAATGGAGCATTATAGGGCTCATTGTGACGTCCAGTGAACTAGAGGGCCTTCAATTCCATCTGCTGTCTGAGGGCACAAAATGCTGGGGGATAGTTCCCTGACGTGGAGGCTCGAGCACAGTGCGCAGCAAAGTGCTCGGCAATTGAGTTTGCGTCGGTAATAACAAGCCATTGATGTTAATTCCTGTGACAATTGTCAGGGTCTGGTACCCCTGATCTTCGTTCAGACTTGGAAGGTGACTTATGGCACCCAATGGTCGAGACGTACCTCTCCCAACACTACTGTTTCCGTCGTTTTATAAACTTGCGAAGGCGGGCGAGGAGTCGTTTAAAAGCTAATAGGTGCCTTAGATCAAAGTGCCACTTACGTCGCTGTAGAGCTCGCCGACGCTCTTTAATGGCGTCAACAATTTTCGGCGACCACCAAGGTACTGACTTACGCCAGGGTCACCCTAAAGAACAAGCTATCGTGTTTTCCGCCACAGAAACGATCGTTATACACTCCTGGAAATTGAAATAAGAACACCGTGAATTCATTGTCCCAGGAAGGGGAAACTTTATTGACACATTCCTGGGGTCAGATACATCACATGATCACACTGACAGAACCACAGGCACATAGACACAGGCAACAGAGCATGCACAATGTCGGCACTAGTACAGTGTATATCCACCTTTCGCAGCAATGCAGGCTGCTATTCTCCCATGGAGACGATCGTAGAGATGCTGGATGTAGTCCTGTGGAACGGCTTGCCATGCCATTTTCTCCTGGCGCCTCAGTTGGACCAGCGTTCGTGCTGGACGTGCAGACCGCGTGAGACGACGCTTCATCCAGTCCCAAACATGCTCAATGGGGGACAGATCCGGAGATCTTGCTGGCCAGGGTAGTTGACATACACCTTCTAGAGCACGTTGGGTGGCACGGGATACATGCGGACGTGCATTGTCCTGTTGGAACAGCAAGTTCCCTTGCCAGTCTAGGAATGGTAGAACGATGGGTTCGATGACGGTTTGGATGTACCGTGCACTATTCAGTGTCCCCTCGACGATCACCAGAGGTGTACGGCCAGTGTAGGACATCGCTCCCCACAGCATGATGCCGGGTGTTGGCCCTGTGTGCCTCGGTCGTATGCAGTCCTGATTGTGGCGCTCACCTGCACGGCGCCAAACACGCATACGACCATTATTGGCACCAAGGCAGAAGCGACTCTCATCGCTGAAGACGACACGTCTCCATTTGTCCCTCCATTCACACCTGTCGCGACACCACTCGAGGCGGGGTGCACGATGTTGGGGCGTGAGCGGAAGACGGCCTAACGGTGTGCGGGACCGTAGCCCAGCTTCATGGAGGCGGTTGCGAATGGACCTCGCCGATACCCCAGGAGCAACAGTGTCCCTAATTTGCTTGGAAGTGGCGGTGCGGTCCCCTACGGCACTGCGTAGGATCCTACGGTCTTGGCGTGCATCCGTGCGTCGCTGCGGTCCGGTCCCAGGTCGACGGGCACGTGCACCTTCCGCCGACCACTGGCGACAACATCGATGTACTGTGGAGACCTCACGCCCCACGTGTTGAGCAATTCGGCGGTACGTCCACCCAGCCTCCCGCATGCTCACTATACGCCCTCGCTCAAAGTCCGTCAACTGCACATATGGTTCACGTCCACGCTGTCGCGGCATGCTACCAGTGTTAAAGACTGCGATGGAGCTCCGTATGCCACGGCAAACTGGCTGACACTGACGGCGGCGGTGCACAAATGCTGCGCAGCTAGCGCCATTCGACGGCCAACACCGCGGTTCCTGGTGTGTCCGCTGTGCCGTGCGTCTGATCATTGCTTGTACAGCCCTCTCGCAGTGTCCGGAGCAAGTACGGTGGGTCTGACACACCGGTGTTCTTTTTCCATTTCCAGGAGTGTATTTCTGATGAGCCTCAGTACAGGATGAAAGATCAAGCGACTTTTACTCCTGTATCTTTTCGTCCTTACATGACAGGCATCTTGGTGAGGAGACAGTCATATCATCGCTCACAGGCAACGGAACACCAGGGGCTCCACTCAGAGAGGGTGTCCACAGTCACTATATACAGGATCTGTTGAATAGCGGGAAGACATGAGTCCTAAACGCAAGCACCGAAAACACCCCATGGGTGGTGAGACATATGGCTTCACATCACATCAGTTACGCAGAACGTCGATCCTCGACGAGAGGCTACCTCCCTCAGATGCCAGAATGAAGTTACCAGTGTTGGTGCGATTGTCCTTCCGACATTTGTGAACAAAACTAACACCCTGTTGTTCCATATTGGCCCCGAGTTCATCAGTTTTAAGGATGACATCTGTGACGTCTCCTAGCAAGACATTTGCAAAATCTTTATAATATATAAAAAATAATAAACAGTTATCCGTATTATTATTTCATTACTGTATGAATGGTTGTAGATTATGTACAAAAGGAAATAATTTTTCATTTTTATGTTTATGCAATAATTATGTCTTTATATTTCGCAAATAACGTCTGTGCTCGGCGAATGTATGTATCGAAGCTGACAATGATCATTAGAAATAATTACATAGATGCATATTAAATTACCTATAAATAGTGGAGGTTGAAACGTTACTGTCTCTGTCTTCTTGTAGCCGTTAAAGTTGTAAGAGCCTGTGACGCTTGCTTGAATGCTTAGGTAGCCTTCGTTTGTTCTTTTATCGAGAAAGGCTGATATTTGTAAAAGGTGTGTACTTTCAATTTATGTTGATTTTTTGAATATAGAAATTGTTCAAATTATTACCTGTAATAATTTATTGCTAGCTTGTCCAAGATTTCATTACACAGTCTTAGCCGTTTTCAGCATATCAGAAATTTTTCATGACGCAGAGCCGTGCAGCGATCACAGGAACCGCTGATGAGGCAAATTCAAATTAAATTGAATGAAAGAAATTTTCCCACAATATAGCGGGCAGGTAACGGTACATTAAAATTCTCCCTTTCAGCTTCCTGGAGAAATCAAATTAAATTGTGGATTTTATTATGTCATTTTCAGGTGTACATGGGCAGCTGCTATTATTTTATCAGTTTGTAAATAATTCATGAGTGATAAAATTTTACTTGTGTGTGATCAGAGATTGCTGTGCAAAACATGCTCAGGCTAATAACATAAAAATCCGATTTTTTTTGTGTTTCATGCTCTCATGTTAGTCGTGGCAGTTAATAGTATTCATATATAAAAAAACCGTTAGCGTACGTAACATACTGTAACTTCCGTACAGGTAATAAGAGAAATTCTCAGTGCATTCAAGAGATGAAAGTGGCGAAGGGCATCTTTGTTTTATTCCATAATTAGCTACAGTAATGATACCATGTTCCGTATCTAACAAGCCAGATCAGTGTTATATAAAAATAGTTTGCAAATTAAAGATCGTACGTCCACAGCAGGAAATATTTCAGTGTTGCCCGTATCCCCACGTAATAGGTCAAAGTGCATAAAGTCAAAATATTTTCAACTGCTGAAACTAATAGTGAGAATCTTATTTTATCTGTCGTGCTCGCAACAATAAGCAATATAAAATTAATATAATATTGAGCCATATAAACTGTATATAAAGTAGAAGGCGGTGTGAGGTGCGGATTACGTGACACATCCCTAAGAAAAATGACTCCATGAACCATACTTAAACACTGATGGGGAGTAATGGACACCAGGACTACGCCAAGATGATCACAAGCACGAAGGACTCCAGAGATAGTTTTTATCAACAGTGAACCTGACCATATCTTACAGCGAGACTATTCAGTATCTTCCACAAAAAATAACGGCTTTGTGGCGGTGAATGTGGCCCCTTGCGCTCTAGTGCAGACAGATAGCAACCGAAGTGTTTCACCCAAGCCAGCGAGCCTGGTCCGGCTCCCTGGGCGTAGCCAGGGAAGGGAGAGTCGTAGGGTCATAAGAAGCAGTATTAAATGAGCCAACCTGAGACAGCCACTGAAGAATGGGCTGTTTTCTGGAGCTTGATACGTTTCATATAAGAAGCACCCGTTCTGATACAGGCTTTTCCCACGGGGACCGCCCAGCCACAGCAAGAACTGTCTGGCAAGGCGACTGTTACAAGGAGCGACTATTACCAGGAGTTCCTATGCTCCAGAATACCAAGCAACCATTTCTAGGCATGAACGGGAAGTCAACAGGCACACGTGCTGGTGACCAAGCAGGGCAGAGGGGAGCTATGTCAGATAAGGAAGAAAGGAAGGAAGAGGGAGGGAGGGGGGGGGGGGAGAGAGGGAGAGAGAGAGAGAGAGAGAGAGAGAGAGAGAGAGAGAGAGAGAGAGAGAGAGAGAGAGAGAGAGAGGGAGGGAGGGAGAGAGAGAGGGAGGGAGGGAGAGAGAGAGAGAGGGGGAGGGAGGGAGGGGGGAGGGAGGGAAGGAGAGACGTACTGTTGTGCTGCCAATGTTCTCTCAGTCAATGCCAGCGGTGACCTGGTGTCATACACAGTAGCTGACCCACACCACGACGCCATGGGTAGAGTTCTGCCCCTCCAAAGCACTGGAACAAAATGGCCTCTCACGAGGTGGTAGTCATTCTCACCGATGATGACCATCCGGAATAGTGCATAACCGTGATTCATCACTAAACACAATGTGACGCCACTCATCTGTAGTTCATGTATGAATATAAAATATGTAATGTGTAGACATTGGATGACATTCTTTTAACTAATGTGTAAAAGTTTAGATGTACACCATATTTCTTCAACACACACACAAATTGTATTTCCTTAATATTAATTTACTTTAATATGTATTTTCGTCGGATATGGCTTTAATGATTCTGATTTCATGGACTGCTCTGTAGCACGAGTTATACATGTTTACATTTCTGACTGGATTGTAAAATATTCTGTATTCTTACGTTCATCAATCCTGTTAATCTTACTTTATTTTATTAATGTTTTTATGTAATATCAGTCAAGGGTAGAACTGTTAATACTTCAGTTTTGTAACCTGATTACCACAGAAGTGTTTATTGGCAATTTCTTTGGATTTGGTCAAGGCTGTCATCTTTGACTCTGAAGCTCTTTCGCTTTTACTGCTATACATCACATGATGTAATTTTGTCAGTGGGCCATCATATTTCATCTTGCTACAGTTTTCCATTTTTACTGGCAATTATGGTTTCCAGTGGTAACGTATGTCAAAGAATGTATGATATGTGATACATATGCGATAACTTTTGTATTTCGATTGATTTAGCGGTTTTTCCTGTTTTGATCTTGTTTCGCATTGTCACATTGTTCACTTTTCTATGTTGTACAACTGCGATGATGATGGTTCAAGACGGTACCCGGTTACAGAATTAATGACGTCGCAGACAGCACGGTGTTGTGCATTTTATAAAATAATGAATAAAAACCACAATCACTAATGTCTCAAATGACCTAAACATTCTGAAACACGAACAGCTTTTTTCCGAAAACCAACAGTAGAAGAAAATGGTCGAAAGTTTGTTTTCCCGTCTCTAAGAGTAGCTGCAAGCCTCGCAACGAACGTGACTACATGAGAACTACGTAACAACCTAGTACCCACCAAAACAGTATCCACAACACTACTGCAGTCCCAATTATATACCACTGACATACGTAAGTTCACTTTCTTGTATTTGTTTACTAAGTCATTTGTACAACTGCACATACCATGAGGTATGCCGAGAAAAACGGCAACAATAAAATAAAAGGCAGAAAGTATGCTGGAAACAGCAGCAAGAAACCACGCTGTGTAGTATAATAAGGTATAATGAATTTATTCGTAGAAAATTTTTCGAGCCAAGCATTACGCATGTAATAATGTTTTACAATCCTTATAAGTATTCTATTTTTGCACATTTTAGAATCAAGAACTCTCTGCCTAAGGAGATATTGTCGCTGAAATTATTTTGGAAATAAATAAATTACAAAAGTGTTTTGTTTTAAGGCGGACCCTGGTACCATCGAATGACTGAGGGATGTAAATGGTACAAGGGGAATAGATCAAGTGAGGAAGGGAAAGAAACTGCAACAGTTTGACGGCGATTAGTCAGGGAGATGGGTTGACTATGAACGTCATCCTGCATGAGCAGCATGACTCCCTTACGAGATGGAACGCTGTCCTCAAAGGGCGAGGTCAAAACGGACTGGGAAGAAATGCGAGAGCTCAAAGCAGTCGTGAGGGCGCAATTTTGTTTCCTGAAGGCAGAGAACAAGTGGACGCTGCGATTCTAAGATCAACCGGCAATCCTCTTTGTTGGATCGAAGACCGCGAACGTTCCATTCGAGGCGAGTCATGACGATGAAAAAATTAAGAGGTGTCACTTGCCTGGCTACGGATCAGAAGCCTTCGAAGACTCGCTGTTTTAGGGCACAGAGTCTCCGTTAAGTCTGCAGAAGCGTCATTATTCTCCTTTGTTGGGCTGTGGAGTCCAAGGCAGGACAACAGTTAGTGGTGCACACCAGCAACACGGAGGTCGGCCGGGCGAGGGTATCCTGTGGCGATACCATCGAAGAGGATCTTCGAGTCGGTGAAGAAGACAATTTGCCTTTGTTTGACTTATGGGAGCTTTACTACTTGGCAGTGGAAGACTCAGATGGTTGCTGGCTGGAGGGACGTAGGGAATCTTCACAAGAGAATTACTTCTGTCCTTTCAAGCCTGCCAGCTGACTTCACTCCGTGGTGCGAAAGTTTGGTGGTATGTTGCACAGCTGGAGGAGGAGATGGGGGGACGCGACCATGATGCTGGGCGATTTCACAAACGCGGTGCTAAATCTGAAGTCATGTCTGCATCGTCATGGATTTCGTGGAGCGAGATGTAGCAAGAACAGTATTGTAAGTGCCAGATGGTAGAATACAGGGTTTCCAGATAGCCAAAAACTTACGAGCCACTGCGTAAGGTACCTTTCCCTTCACCCAGATCTCCTGGACAGCTCACTCATTAAGATACACGGGACAATCGCGGGAGGCGTCAGGATGATCGCCATTCCAGTTGATGCAGTGCAGAGTGGGGAGAAGGAGGCGAACAGTCACCCTCATAGGCATCCCTATCACAGTTACACACTTGGCCAGGTGTCGACAGGACTCTCGAGGGTGTTTGTGGCGATGAACCTGGCAGCAGCGCATCGGGTTCGGAATATACAGTCTGACTGTGATAACTTCATGATCTGCTGTGATCTTTAACAGAAGAACTACTCTATCAAAGATGAGAAAGAGTGCATGTGGGCACTAAGAAGGTATCCACTTTTTTCATCACCCTATGGACTGCAATGACACGCTGATCAGAGAGCTACGTTTGGATTTCTGTCTCGGTCAAGCCATCGAGCAGTCTAGTGTAAATAATACCACAGGAAGTATCTAGCGTTCGACCGACCTCGACACTAACAGGATAGCCGTGGAGGAGCTGCGCTTTGGAATCGGAAGTAGTCTCTAAAGGCGTAGTGCCATTGTATAAACGAGAGCAGGGTTTCACAGGGCCAGAAACTGCATCACAGCACCTTTCTGAATAACAAACCGATTTAAGGGGCGAAGAACTCACCTTCAGTACGTGAGACTACGAGGAACCGTGGTGCATCGGAAATTGTCTTTGAATCATTCGCTTCATTACGTTTACGGTTGGTAGACATTGATTGGGAAGATATTGACTCATTGCGAGAAAATCTCCCATGATTGCCAGGATCTCCGATGGCGGCGCGTTCCTTCCAACCGGGGCTCCCTTCACAAGGGGGTGCACCCACCTTAGGTGATTGTCCACACCTCAGGTCACACCTCCCGAACACCTGACAGACGGACCAATCGGCAGTTTGGGAAGGTTGCAGCTCAGGCAATCGCCCCTCCCTGGGCCTGGCCTGTACCAGTGGGTACGTGCGAACCCTACCTGTCGACCCAGGGCTGGGGATTACGCATTGCCCAGTCACCTGTTACACGTCAGACGCATGGGCCAGCCCTCAGGAGCGCACAGGGAGGCAGGGAAGAAGAAAAAGAGGAGCTTCAAACGAAGAAGAGGAGGAAGGGTAGCAGAAGGTGAACGAACAAAGGAAAAGAATAACAGTGGTGAGACTGTTCTTATGTCAGCTACCGAAAATACGGAACAAGTTCTCAAAAACGCCCCATGCATGCTCCCCAAGGGAGTGTAAAAAAAATAGCAGGAGGATAGACATACAGCGCGGAAATGGAATAGGTCCTACAAAAGCTGGGGCACCGTGGTAGCCAAGCACTAACTCACCAAAGAGGTGAGTCCCCTGGGGATGTCTTTCTATCTTCATTGCACTGTAAACATCCGCACAACAGAGCAAATACGCTGATATCGTGCTCGACAACAAACTCGTTCCAGTCACAGTAATTGCTGTTGACAAAAGTTCACCACTGCTCGGTTCTGTTCCGGATTGCTTCTTCCAGAAGTGTTAGTGATACATTGTCGGTGACTCACAGCAGAGGGGATAAATTTACTCCTTCAGAGTTTCCCGACATTAACCTAGTGTATGGATCCACTGAATGTAATGGAAGAGCTGTAGAACGATGATACACTGAGTCATTCCCATAGCGACAGTAGTCAGATCGAAGTACTTTTGCATCTGAGGGTTGGTGCATTACTCTGCACTTTGTGTTCTACTTTGGTGTAATTGCACATCATAGTTTTTTCCACTCTTCTGATATAATTTTACAGAAACAGTGAGATGGGATAACAAACCGAATAAATTATAGCCACAGAATTAGTGTAACGAGCCACTGGAGACCACAGATTTCTTATTCCTAAATAGTCATAATTTATCCCTGAAAAAGCCTCATTTTGTCGGTGGAGTTGGTGTTCACTCCATATATGTCACTTTCGTATTGAAATAACTGAAAGACGCCCGAGCAACAGGGACTTACATGTATTGATAATTGAAAATAGTGCATTGAGAATGGCTAGCTATTAGCCGAAATCTGGGTTTGTGTAGTAAAATCTAAAGAAGGACGACTGATTACTGCACTATAATTTATGGGTCAACAGTCGTTGAGTGCACCCACTTTTCGAATGGAAGGTAACCTGCTTTTCGTATCGACTGGAAGGTACAAGCTGTTCTGCGCCGCAGTTGCTGAAAACGATATTTCAGTCTTCATTTAATTTCACACATAAAAAAGTTTTACATCACTTCGGTTCCAAGAGTTCCAGAATCTGTACAGAAAATTGGAATAGAGATCGATATAAACAATTCCTGCCCTTTTTATTGCTGATGAAACCCACACATTGTATGTTGTACTAGCATACAGCGAGACCTTCAGAGATGGTGGTCGAGACTGCTGTACACACCAGTACCTCTAATATCCAGTAGCATGTCCTCTTGCATTGGTGCATGCCTGCATTCGTCGTGGCATACTGCCCGCAAGTTCATCATGGCACTGTTGCTCCAAATTGTCTCACCCCTCGATGACGACAGAGTGGTTGGTGGGTCACGTCGTCCATGATATGGTAGCACTATCGGTCGGAGGATGGCATTCACGTAATTGCACAGCCATTACGGCGCCTTTCATGAGCTTCAGCGGCGTACGTCGCCCCCACATAATACCACCCCAAATCAGCAGGGAACCTCCACCCTGTTGCACTCGCTGGACAGTGTGTTTAACGCCAGAACATAGAATTTAGTGAATAGTATACTACAACGGCAAACTGTGAAAGCAACGAATATTCAAATTTAACGTCTCGTCGATGACAAGGTTACTAGTGACTATCTCCTCCATGCCGGAAAAAGATCTTTTTGGTTCACTCCGAGACGCCTGAATACTTCCCTTGTTGAGAGCCCTTCCTGGAACAAAGTAACAATGCAGACGCGATCGAACCGCGGTATTGACAGTCCTAGGCATGTTTGAACTACAGACAAGACGAGCCGTGTCCCTCATTCCTGGTGGAATGACGAACTGATCGGCTGTCGGACCCCCTCTGTCTAATAGGCGCTGCTCAAGCATTGCTGTTTACATCTTTGGGCGAGTTTAGTGACATCTCTGAACAGTTGAAGGAACTGTGTGTGTGATACAACATCCACAGTCAACGTGCATCTTCTGGAGTTCCTGGATCCGGGGTGACGTAAACCTTTTTTGATGTGTGTATTTTCTTCTACGATGCCGATATTATCAGCGGGAATATGCACAGGCGACTTGGACGGATTACCCGTTTTCATGTAAGAATAAACATTTTAAGATTTTTCTTAGTTGAGTAGATACGATCCTGCTTCTGAATTAGTTGAATCTTTTCGTGTATTTGCCCTTACGCTTATTTTCTTTTCATGCAAATATTCTCTGCTTTTCAATCAATTTAACGCCCGAACATAGAATTTAGTGAACAGTATACTACAACGGCAAACTGTGAAAGCAATGAATACTCGAATTTAACGTCTCGTCGATGACAAGGTTACTAGTGACTGTGCTCAAACCCGTAGATATAATCACGGTTTTACCTTAAGCAGTTTTCGGAAATCACGGAAAACTTTAATATGGATAGAAGAACAAAGAAAGTAATCCGGTTCATTTGGATACTGCGAACACATTTCATTTCTTTCTGTAGATATTCTGTATGTAGTTGATTCCACGAAAATAAAATATAAAAAAGAATATTTTATTTCGTGTTGTACTAGCGTGTAGGGATGAGGAGCTGTTGAGGGGTGTACAGTTGAGTAGTGGAAGAGCTGACAGATTCTGAAAGAACGCTGGCTGACGATCATTACTTTGTATACAGCATGCCGTGCGTAGCGTGGAAACTATGTATCAGCATTGCTCGAAAACAGTGGAACCTCGCAGAGAGAGCATAATTCATTCCAGAATCTTAGCCGCAGTGCGAAACACTCGTTAAGTGAAGCAGTTTATCAGATATAAATTAATGTAAAATACGATAGTACTTTCCATGCAGAAAGAGTACTAAAAGTTTTATCTTATTCATGCCATTGATTCAAAGAGAATGATTGTATATAGTATTATGTACTTGATTATTCACGATACATGACTACTACTTTTTTACTGGAAAGCTATCAATAGTCATTTGTTTCTGCCGACGACTCAACACTTAGCGAAAATGCGACACAGCGTTATCTTCAAATAAATTTATAGCACGCATAGCCTCGGCTTTATTGAGGTGATGATTTTCAATGTATAACGGAACCGATTCCCATGCTCTCAGCTTCTCTTTTGTTGCGGCAGGAGATTGCTGCTTTGCTGTCACAGCCACCTCCACCGCCTCCTCCTCCTCCGAGAGCTCCTTTCCATAACTTCCTGCTGTTAAACACACAACTCCGTAAGTTCCTCGGTGGTCATTTTTGGCTGTGATCTTCCACAAGCTCATCGAATCATTGTTATCCCTTTTTTCGAGCCCCATGCTCTTGACCAATGACATAATCTCGTTGACTACAGGCTCCTCAGGTACTGATTCAAATGCCCGAGTCACATTCGACAATGGACTCTGGCCAAAGCTTCTTCCAAGCAGAAGTGGGCGTTCTCTTGGTAATCCCTTCCCACGCCTTTTCGATCATCTTTAAGCAGTCAAGGATGTTGAAGTGATATTTCCAACTCTCTCTCAGAGTGCCATTAGTATCTTCGGTCAACTCCAAGCAATGCTCAACGAGCGCTTTATGTAGAGCTTCTTGAAGTTAGAAATAATCTGCTGGAGAAATGGAGCGGTGTTGGGAGACAGAAATTGGATCTCGATGGATTAAAATTCTTCAAGATGGTGGTCTTGTAGGGCTGGAGAATGGGCAGGAGTGTTGTACATAACGTGACATGGCAGATTCATCTCAAGCAAATATTTTTTAACGAAGGACCAAACACTTCACTGATCCAATCACAAAAAAGATCACGTGTCACCCAAGCCTTTTTGTTGGACATCCACATCACAGTTGACCTGCTCTTCTGGACTTTACACTTATTGAAGGATCGTGGAGTTTCTGAATGGTGAACAAGCACGGTTTAGTTTTCAAATCCCCAGTTGCATTGGTACGGAATAGCAATTTGAGACAGTCATGCACTGGCTTGGGACCGGGCAATGCATTCTCCTCTGCTGTTATAAAGGTACGCTTCGACGTCTTTTTTTCAGAACAGACCTATCTCTCACAATTAAAAACCTGTTGCGGCAGATGACCCTCAGATGAAGTTCCCTGCTGCCTTTGTGTCGGAGCTGGCTGCTTCGCCGTGGCTATGCTGTCGATGCCGGCCGGGTCTTCTCTTAAGCTCATCGAACCACCCACAGCTACCGTTAAACACTTCTTCGGCCGTTAATGATCCTGGTGTTTCCTTAACGAGGTCGGCGAAAAGCGTTCCCGCCTTCTCACAGATGATGTTCTCGTTAATATTGTCTCCTTGCAATTGCTTTTTATTTATGCATTGTTTAAATATTTTTCACTCCCTTTGAAGCACCGATCTTCTTAATCTTGTCCTTGTTCTTGAGGATGGTGCAAACAGTTGATGTAGACCGACTGTATGTGCGTGCTACATCAGCAATGCTCACACCATGTTCGCGTTTTTCAATGATTTTACGTTTTATTTCTGAGGCCATTTTCTTTCTCTTATGGTCGTCTTCTTGCGGTTTTATCTTCGCCGACATTTCTACGAAGGTTACTAAAATTTGCACACAAGGAACACCGTGAACACAAGTTTAGGAAAATGAGTGATCACAAGCTGCACTAAGATAGTAGCAGAAAGAGCGCTAAACCCAGACTGCGGTACGCACTGAATTCATTGTTCATGTGCCGCTGCCGACAGCGAAAGGTGTTCGTATTGTTGAACGTTCCCCAGCAGCATGCGTCGTTACTTGTTATGCGAAACAGTTCGTTAAGCGAGTAATTTTTTTATGATTTGTTTTGCTCGATATGCGAACTGCACGTTGTAGGATGAGCTCGGTATGAGAGGTTAAACTGTATAACGATTTGCTGCAAGTTGTAGGTATCTGATAAGTAAATCAACTTCATACATATCAAATTTAAAATCACATGAGAAAAAGGAACATTAGCTTAAAACACTATAAAACACTATCACGTAAACTGTCAACGTAATGAAATAGTTTTCAATGCGAAAATGTATTGTAATATTGTATAATACAGAATACGATCGACATCACAGAGGTCGTAATTGTGATCCACGGACACGCAAAGTATTTGTTATCCGTTAGTTTTAAGCCTTCTTTAATAATACAGTATATGCTGCCACTGATAGTTCGTGAGAAGAGCAGGTCATCGATTTAACACATGACGATGTTACTTACGATACGCATCACTGAACAGTACGGTAAGGGAGACAAGAAATTAACTTCAATGCCTGTAGCATACTTCCGCCTAAGAAATCTATAAAGGAACAAACTGGTAGAAAAGTTGTTTGAAAACATCTGCTGATTTACCATTTCTAAAGACTACCTTGTTTTTAGATCTACAGCTCGCTCAATATGTGGTTGACCACAATGGCTACCTTCGGAGTTGCAGGAATCCCTGCAGACCCTTATATCCTACCACACGAAACTACGTTACGACGAACGGCAAACGATGAAAACCCTCGTGGCTGTGTTCCAAGGACAGCATTCACGCCGCTCACGTGATTGATTGCCTTCCACTGTCTGGAGGCGACAGAGGGTGACGGGCCTTCTGCCTCTTTGGGTTGAAATGGGTAGGAAACTGCCACAGTCCAGTTAGTGACCGAGCCAACAGCGACAAATTTGCTCGGTGAATCCTAATATGGCATCCACTAAAAGAGAAATACCTCTGGAGTACGTGTGCCTGATGCCCGTGCCGGTATAGTGTGGTATCCATCTTTAAGCAGATACTGAGCACTGTGCTAATTTTAAAGAAGACTGCCCATGTAGATCCAGGGAGCTGGTGGAACCAAGACCATTCAGCGGCACTTCGTCAAAATTGGTAGCGAACGAGGTGGCCAAGTGAACACTCATTCTGGAGGACGGCTGTTCAAATTCCCGTCCCGCCATAGGTGTTTAAGGTTTCCTAGATACATTAATGCAAATGTTGGAATGGTTCCTATCGAAAGGATACTACGGATATAGTTCCCTATCCTTCCCCAAACCCAGAACTAAAGCTCAGCCTCTAATGACATCATCGACGGGGCCTAATGTTGACTCCTTCTACCACATTTGTAGCCGCGTTAACACCAGTAAATTTTGTTTTATAATTGTTGAAAATATTTTGGAAAAGAAGTTGGTACTGGATATGCGATAGGATACCGAAATTTCTCATATGTTTTTCCCCTTTTCTCCGTCTTGTGTTTTATATTGATACTACTTTATGTAAGCTTATTTTGATTGCAATAAATACGAGTACACAATAGTTGCTTATTGTACACTCCTGGAAATTGAAATAAGAACACCGTGAATTCACTGTCCCAGGAAGGGGAAACGTTACTGACACATTCCTGGGGTCAGATACATCACATGATCACACTGACAGAACCACAGGCACATAGACACAGGCAACAGAGCATGCACAATGTCGGCACTAGTACAGTGTATATCCACCTTTCGCAGCAATGCAGCCTGCTATTCTCCCATGGAGACGATCGTAGAGATGCTGGATGTAGTCCTGTGGAACGGCTTGCCATGCCATTTCCACCTGGCGCCTCAGTTGGACCAGCGTTCGTGCTGGACGTGCAGACCGCGTGAGACGACGATTCATCCAGTCCCAAACATGCTCAATGGGGGACAGATCCGGAGATCTTACTGGCCAGGGTAGTTGACTCACACCTTCTAGAGCACGTTGTGTGGCACGGGATACATGCGGACGTGCATTGTCCTGTTGGAACAGCAAGTTCCCTTGCCGGTCTAGGAATGGTAGAACGATGGGTTCGATGACGGTTTGGATGTACAGTGCACTATTCAGTGTCCCCTCGACGATCACCAGAGGTGTACGGCCAGTGTAGGAGATCGCTCCCCACACCATGATGCCGGGTGTTGGCCCTGTGTGCCTCGGTCGTATGCAGTCCTGATTGTGGCGCTCACCTGCACGGCGCCAAACACGCATACGACCATCATTGGCACCAAGGCAGAAGCGACTCTCATCGCTGAAGACGACACGTCTCCATTCGTCCCTCCATTCACGCCTGTCGCGACACCACTGGAGGCGGGCTGCACGATGTTGGGGCGTGAGCGGAAGACGGCCTAACGGTGTGCGGGACCGTAGCCCAGCTTCATGAAGACGGTTGCGAATGGTCCTCACCGATACCCCAGGAGCAACAGTGTCCCTAATTTGCTGGGAAGTGGCGGTTGCGGTCCCCTACGGCATTGCGTAGGATCCTACGGTCTTGGCGTGCATCCGTGCGTCGCTGCGGTCCGGTCCCAGGTCGACGGGCACGTGCACCTTCCGCCGACCACTGGCGACAACATCGATGTACTGTGGAGACCTCACGCCCCACGTGTTGAGCAATTCGGCGGTACGTCCACCCGGCCTCCCGCATGCCTACTATACGCCCTCGCTCAAAGTCCGTCAACTGCACATACGGTTCACGTCCACGCTGTCGCGGCATGCTACCAGTGTTAAAGATTGCGATGGAGCTCCGTATGCCACGGCAAACTGGCTGACACTGACGGCGGCGGTGCACAAATGCTGCGCAGCTAGCGCCATTCGACGGCCAACACCGCGGTTCCTGGTGTGTCCGCTGTGCCGTGCGTGTGATCATTGCTTGTACAGCCCTCTCGCAGTGTCCGGAGCAAGTATGGTGGGTCTGACACAAAGGTGTCAATGTGTTCTTTTTTCCATTTCCAGGAGTGTATTTAGTACGAAATCCAGTCAACAGAGACCAAACAAATTAGAACAGATGGAAAAATCAGTATTCGAAAATTTTTGTACATTGGTAGGAGTGACTTATTAAAAATCCTGACAGGTTGTGTGTGAGTGAGGGGGTGAAGGGGGCTGTTTAAGGATTTTTTTTTAAGTTTTCCTTTAAAGACAATCAGCGTGTTTCAGCGAAAACTTTTCCCAGTATAAAATTAAAATGCACTAGATTTTCTACAAAAAGATATTACTCATAATTTCTCTAGTTCTGTAGTTTCCGCGTTGTACGGGATGAAAAACCGCAGATAATTGTGTTGTAATGGTACATAATGTTTATTGTCGAATCAAGTGAGTTAATAATGAACATTAAAGTATGTACCACATCCAAGTGCACTAGACCCGCATTTAGGGATAAATTATTTTCTGGGGGTTTCATAGGGTCAGAGATGTGTGACAAGTGTGAGGAATGTTACGTTGCCGGATTATGATCAAACACTTCCCTCATTCGTACACTGATCAATAGCATCCGGACACCCACAAAAACATACGTTTTTCATATTAGGTGCAATGTGCTGGCAGGTACTCCAGATCAGCGACCTAATTAGTCATTAGAAATCGGGACAGAAGAATGGGGCTCACCGGGGAACTTGCGGACTTCAGACGTGGTCAGGTGAGTGGGTGTCACTTGTTTCATACGCGAGATTTCTCTAGTCCTAGACATCCCTGGGCCCACTGTTTTTGATGTGATAGTGGCGTGGAAGCGTGAAGGAACACGTACAGCACAAAAGCGTACAGGCCGACCTCATCTGTTGACTGACAGAGACCGCTGACAGTTGAAGAGGGTCGTAACGTGTAATAGGCAGACATCTATCCAGACCATCACACAGGAATTCCAAACTGCATCAGAAACCACTGAAAGTACTGTGACAGTTAGGCGGGAGGTGAAGAAACTTATTTCATGGTCTAGCGACTGCCTATAAGCCACACATCACACCGGTAAATACCAAACGACGCCTCGCTTGGTGTAAGGTACGTAAATATTGGACGATTGAACAGTGGAGAAACGTTGGGTAGAGTGACGAATCACGGTACACAATGTGGCGATCCGATTGCAAGGTGTGGGTATGGCGAATGCCCCGTGAACGTCATCTGCCAGCCTGTGTAGTGCCAACATAATTCGGAGGCGGTGGTGTTACGGCGTGGTGGTGTTTTTCATGGAGGCGGCATGTACCCCTTATTGCTTTGCGATGCACTATCACAGCACAGGCCTACATTGATGTTTTAAGCACCTTCTTGACGCCCACTGTTGAAGAGCAATTCGGGGATGGTGATAGCACCTTTCAAAAGATCGAGCACCTGTTCATAATGCGCGGTCTGTGGTGGAGTGGTCACACGACAACATCCCTGTAATGGACTGGCCTGCACAGAATCTTGACCTGAATCATATACAACACCTTTGGAATGTCTCACCGACAGGCATCGCTACCTCTCCTCAGTGCAGCACTCCGTGAAGAATGGGCTGACATGTCCCAAGAAACCTTCCAGCACGTGACTGAACATATGTCTGCGTGAGTCGAAGCTGTCATCAAGACTAAGGGTGGGCCAAAACCATACTGAATTCCAACATTACCGATGGAGGGCGCCACTAATTTTCAGACAGGTGTCCGGATACTTTTGACAACGTAGTGTACGTCCGCAAACTGCAGAGAACAGGCGCATCCCCATTCTCTCCACCGCACTACGTCGCAATAAGCAACTACACGGTGTTTCACAAAGTTATACTGACCTTTAGGAGATCACCTTGTGAATTACTGGCGACACAGTCTGAGACACGCCAGATACCAGATGCTAATATTAAGACAAGTTGCATCTGGACAGATTCTATTTAAATCTCTGCACTCTGTTCTTTGTTACTAGGTGGGAAACTGATCCCATGTCATTCTGTAAGGCAGTCGTAGCGATCTTCTGGGGCAACTCTTCACCATGAATGCTGCTCACTTTTCAGTTTACAGACTGTACCTCCCAGGATTTCCAATCCAGTTCACTTCTGCAAGTATTCAAAACAACCTCACTGAGCTCATATTTATGTGGTGGAATTATTTTCAGTTTATTCAGTGCTTATTTGCAGTTATTAAATGAGCTTTGCGTAAAATAAGTTCCTACAAACAATGGCTTGGAAGTGCTTAACTTGTGAGTAGATGGATGGCTTTAAGGCGACGGCCAAATGCTAATAAGTAAAATTTGTAAGTGTGATGTCGGTGATCTACGTTATGTTGGTGAGAAATGGACTGTACTGGTAAATGTGGTTCCTTGCTGTTATCTGCTGTTGGCAACATTGTAAAGCCGGGTAATTGTTGTAGTCAACTGGTGGTGAACTAATGAATGACCAGAAATTTATTGCACTTATGTCATCAACTGTTACTGGTAGACGTCTTCCATTCAGAAACTACTGGCACTTGAAGAGTGGGCTGCACTGAATGGAACCACTTACCATATATACACAGTATGTCTTGCAAGGTGTCTGATGGAATAGGACTGTTCATCGTCAGATCTGCTGTAACGCATTGCTGGACTTTAGTTGAAATAAATGAAGTCCAATGACACCTGGGCTGCTTACTTTGTTACAGAGAGTCAATACAAGCCTACTAGCCTCTTAAGGTTTTGGCACAGCTGAGGCTGGGGTTATGCATTTCATTCTTATCATGCTGCGAACGAAGTATTCCAGTCCATTGAAGTTATTTTGTCTACTCTCACAGCTGGACAGAAAATGATGGGGATGTATAGTCAGTCTGTAAACTAAAAACAAAGCAGCACTTACGTTGGGGGGGGAGGGGGGGGGGGGAGTAGCCTCTCTCGGAAGAACACTGCAGCTGCCGTACAGGTTGACCAAGAATCAGTTTCCCTGTAGCAGTGTAGAACCTCGTGTAGAGATTTTTACAGGTTCTGTTCACACGAGTTTCTTGCGTTATTATTATTATTATTAACTCATATCTTAACAGCATAACTTTATGAAACACCCTATAGTCCCTTTTTGTGACGTTGTGACAGTGCGGTAGAGAGAGAGAGAGAGAGAGAGAGAGAGAGAGAGAGAGAGAGAGAGAGATTCATCTGTTCGCTCTTCAGTTTGCGAACCTAAGGAGGAGGTAAGTGTATTATAATCCGGCGACCTACCTTGCGATTTTACGCTACACCCTGTTATGCCCTCAGAACACAATTTATCCCTTAGTACGGTTCTGCTGCACGTAGCTGTGGTACGTTTAACATTTGTTCTTAACCCACTTTATGCAACAATTTTATACAACTAAAACAATTTATTAATCTGCTATTTTTCCATCCCCTGCGAAGCAGAAACTATTAGTCCTCGAGAAAAAATAAGCAGCAGCTTTTTTGTGGAAAGTTTAATGCAGTTTAATTTCGTATTAGGAAAGATTTTCGCTGGAAGCTTCGGTTTTCACATTATTCAAGAAAAACTCGGAAAGAGACCCCTTAAATGTCTGCTTTCCCCCCTCCCCACGATCACCCATCATCGGTCACAATTTTTAGCTTTTTGTTCACGACACTCCCACCTATCACTGTACAAAAATTTGGAACTCACGAATATTTTCCCCTAACTTTCCTTCGTTGACTGGAGGAACGTAATCAATGCTGGCATTAGCTGGCCAGAGGGCAAGCGTAATTGCAAGTAACAAATGTAAAAGTGTAGTTAACGACATTACAAAAAGATAAGAGAACGTTAAAATTTAACTTGGTATCTGTCCAGTTTCTTTGGGATATTACTTCTTAAACGCACCATCTGCACAAAGTTTGGCGTCACAACACAATCGGCCGAGCAGTTTGCGCACAACGTGACTTCATAACCTACAATATTTAGAAATTTATTATACACAAGAACAATCGTTGCAGTAAGTGCTAATCCTCAAATGCGTGATTTGTTTCGCCATGAATATTCTTTACCTTCTTACCTACCGAGCTATCTAAGCAATTTCCATTCTCTCTAACTTCATACGAGCTTCATACGGAAATGTATGATGCTTGTTGCGATCTGCAGTTACACTGTTTGAAAACAGATGAAGACAAACTGCAAATTAAAAGGAGCTAATACTACAGTGATTCATCAGTTTACCAAGCACCACATAAGAGTGCGTCTTTGTCAAAGAGCATACGAGGTTCGTAAATAAATAGATGACCAATAAGCTAACAGAATCTTTTTTCAACGTGATTATCTTTTACCAAAAGACCCAAAGACAGGGAAGTTGCACAGGTCACACCAATATTCAAGAAAGGTGGGAGTAATGCACTAAATTACAGGCCCATATCGTTTACGTCGATATGCAGTATGATTTTCGAACATATGTGTTCGATCATTATGAATTACCTCGAAGAAATCGGTCTATTGACAGTCAACATGGGTTTAGAAAACATCGTTCCTGTGAAACACAACTAGCTCTTTATTCACATGAAGTGTTGAGTGCTATTGACAAGGGATTTCAGATCGATACCGTATTTCTGTATTTCCGGAAGGCTTTTGACACTATCACACAAGCGGCTCGTGAAATTACGTGCTTATGGAATATCGTCTCAGTTATGTGACTGGATTTGTGATTTCTTGCCAGAGAGCTCACAGTTCGTAGTAACCGACGGAAAGTCATCGAGTAAAACAGAAGTGATTTCTGGCGTTCCCCGAGGTAGTGTTATAGGCCCTTTGCTGTATCTTATCTATATAAACGATTTGGGAGACAATATGAGGAGCAGTCTTCGGTTATTTGCATATGATGCTGTCGTTTATCGACTAATAGTCATCAGAAGATCAAAACAAACTGCAAAACAATTTAGAAAAGATATCTGAATGGTGCGAAAATTGGCAGTTGACCCTACATAACCGAAAGTGTGAGGTCATCCACATAAGCACTAAAAGGAATTCGTTAAACTTCGGTTACACGATAAATCAGTAATTGAAAAGCCGTGAATTCAACTAAATAGCTAGGTATTACAATTACTATCAACTTAAAGTGGAAGGAACACAGAAAATGTGGGGAAGGCTAACCAAAGATTTCGTTTTTGGCAGGACACTAAGAAAATGTAACAGGCCTAAGGAGACAGCCTACACTACCTTTATCCGTCCTCTCTTAGAATACTGCTGTGCATTGTAGGATCATTACCACGTAGGACTGACGCAGTACATCGAAAAAGTTCAAAGAAAGGCAGCATGTTTTGTATTATCGCAAAATATGGGAGAGAGTGTCACAGAAATGATAACAGGATTTGGGCTGGCCATCATTAAAAGAAAGGCGTTTTTCGTTGCGACGGAATCTTCTCACGAAGTTCCAATCAGCAATTTTCTCCTCGAATGAGAAAATATTTTTTGACACCGACCTACATAGGGAGAAACGATCACCACGATAAAATAAGGGAAATCAGAGCTGCTACGGAAAGATACAAGTGCTCATTTTTTCCGCGAGCTATACGAGATTGGAATAATAGACAATTGTGAAGGTGGTTCCATGAACCCTCTGCCAGGCACTTAAATGCGATTTGCAGAGTATGCATATAGATGTAGATAATACCTGTATATTTATTACCTGACAGTCTATGCTGTAGTCATCCACTTCAAAAAAATTATGAAGGCTGTAGAGCGGATGGACAGTTCATAATACTGGGGGGGGGGGGGGGGAGGCAAGTAGGGCGTTAGGGAGATTTGAACACTGATCGCCTGGCAGACCAACACTGACCACACATAACCGCGACGCTGTGGCTACTCATCGTAGCTCGATGCCGCATATCTTACCTTGGGCCGTTGACGGTTTCAATTTTGCTTCCTTTTTCACAGTTCCGCACACCTTCCTAAAGAGGAACAGTTTTCGACGGGCTGTACAAAGGCCCATCTTATCACTAAATCTGATGACGGTGTGATGGGGAGTTTCCCTTGTAAGAAGCAAACAGTTTTATCGCGCCATCTGTCAGCATCAGTATTAAACGCTGCGGGGAGATATAGGATTTAACTGACGACATATGTGCCGATTTCTGTCATCAGGCACTCTGTGCCACGACCTCTTCCCTCATTGCCAAATACTGGGAACAGAAGATTCTTCCACCACCAGGACTCAAACCAGTTACTTCTGAGCACCATAACACTAACATTGCCTTAGCGACTTCTACGGAAGCCGGCTTAAGTTGGAATTATGGTGATAGCCTGACAAACTGACTGTGTAAACGACCAGCACAAACTTTTCCTGATACGTGACTGCTTGCAGCGTAAAATCATGTTTAAATACTATTGTCATACACAGTCTACATATACCTTCAAACGCCCACAGAACACAATCCAACCGATGAAATTTTCCACGGTTATCAGCCTATTGCCAGTGTCACCCTGAAGCCATGTTTCCAACAAATTATTCTTCACCTTCAGCTGAAGGTGAGTAGGAAACTCTTTGTAACATTAATTCGTGACTACGTTACCGCACACTTCAGAAAATTTCACCAATGAAATTCGCCAAAAAACCCTACATGATCATATATACCACTTTTTGCTATCGATTTTTCGGAGTGGAACGTAATGCCAACTGAAGGTGCAACAGCATAGGAATGTGGCCGGTCACTAAGCAACTGATAGGCGAAATATAATTATTTACGAATTAAATAAGCTCACGAAAACTAAACTAAATAAGTCTGTAGTGATATATTTGGCAGTGAAGGGTAGTATTAGAACAAGCAGACAGTGAAGCGTGCTCGTTGGCGGAACGGACTCACGCAGGTACACTACTACAGATATAACAGGTAGGCTACCTGGTATGGATATGCGGAGTCCCCTCGGGCTGAGGGCCTCGATGACTGGCGGCGGCACGCTGTAGAAGGGCGACTGTGCTGTCGTCCGCTGCAGCAGCAGCGTCAGCAGGGCACACGCGAGCGGCAGCAGAGGCGGCGCCATTGCGAGCGTAGAGCGCTTGGTCCAGCCCGGCCGAAGGTGCATGGGGCTCTGGCGGACCGCTTCCCGTTTCCCGCCACTGTGTGCCGCCAAGAGGCTGCCGCCAATCAGGGGATTGCCCGCCGCTGACGTCACAAGAGCGCAGCTGCGCGCGGCGCACGCAGCGGACAGTGTACTCTGCTAGGCGCAGAACTGCAGAATACACAGATCGTAGAGCTCAACATTAAAAATAGTATTCGAAGTTTAGAAGCTCGCTACTGTAAGCCCAGTTAAGGGACAACTTCCACGACACACAGCTAGTACTAGCGCGTGTTTTTATGTTAAGTGGCGTTTCAATAAATACGACAGGAAGTCATTACAAGAACAAATGGCGACACAATACCGTATTTGAGGTAACTATTCGAGTATGAACACTGAAAGATTGACGATGCCGGACCAAGTTACATTGTACAATTTCTGTAGATACTCTTAGGTCAGAACGAAGCCATCCTAAAAAAACTGACTTCGCTTAAATCAGAGCTGTGCAAATACGCTAGCTACCCAAGGAATGGCCGGCCAGAGTGGCCGAGCGGTTCTAGGCACTTCAGTCCGGAACCGCGCGACCGCTACGGTCGCAGGTTCGAATCCTGCCCATGGTATGGATATGTGTGATGTCCTTAGGTTAGTTAGCTTTAAGTAGTTCTAAGTTCTAGGGAACTGATGACCTCAGGAGTTAAGTCCGATTAGTGCTCAGAGCCATTTGAACCATACCCAAGGAATGTAGTGGAGTTAAGTGTGGAATCAGGATATTTAATATGTACAAAGCGAAAAGTCTGATGTCCGAAAGTCGGAGACATGCTTCCGAAATAAGTGGCATCGCAAAGATCTGAAATAAATTAAACAATTGTGGACTTTGGAAGTCATACAGATAGCATAGGGTGAGAAATCCCGTCCGTTGATAGAGTAACTCCTACCTTAGATGAGTTATCACAGTCGGATCTGAAGAGTCTGGCCCCATGATACTACTTAATAATGTTGCGCAATGGCTGTTTTATATAACGCCATCTGGTATTACGGACCCTAAGTAATGCATCCTGAGTGTGGTCTCTTTAATTCTTCTCTAGGTCTTTACTACGATAGAGGATTTAATCTCTATGAGATTAAAGTGACCAATTACGATATCTAGAATGTATTCCAGAAATATCGTTACGTTTTTCAAGGATTAACAATTGTCATTAACTATTTCATATCCATTTCTAGACAAAGGCTACATAAATACTCATAATTATGGATTGGCAAGGTTTGGTGACGAGTAGGCATAGTAAGGAGTTTCCGCCGTAGTCTATCATTCAGAGACACTCGAAGTTTTATGATACGTAAACAGTTATTTCACAGTGAACGAAGATAATGTTACTGTTGGGACAGAACGACCGTTACAGAGGCCACCGCTTCGGATCGACTAACCACTAACGGATCGTCGCGCCTATCTGCTCCGTGTGTGACGCTGTCGCAATCCGTTCTTTCCGTGAGCTACGTCGTCTACCGTTGAGCCGTAGATGTTGTGGTGGCCATTTGTCACTGCACTTGAACAATGGAAACTGAAAACAACCGCTGCGTTGCAATCCAGCTCGTAACTCCGATTATTGGTGGGCTTGCTACTGCTACCTACGGAAGGCAATTGATTATGGCCTCCCTTTTCTCGACTTTGTTGGTTACACATGCTGGCGTACAGTGCTTAATAAGCTGTAATGTCTTTGTCATTATGGATCCTACGTTGATGGCAGATTACACTTCGGACCTGAAAATGACGCCGTTCCGCATGGAAACTGTTAGCATGTTTTCAATTAACGAAGTCTCAATTACAATACAGCTGTTGCTCTCAATTTTCATTATTCAAATGATTCATGTCCGGCGCCCTCCCACTGTCCGAATGTTAATCTCATCTATTCACCATCTTCAGTAAGAATAATATTCCTGTTGTTCTTCTCCACGTCTACGGTCCGCGCCGTTGCTAGGTCTCGAATCGAGGACCGAATTTCTGAATCTCTGAGTCCTTGCTGATGTCCTCCGCGTTCCTAGTTTTTTCGTAACTCTTCCAGTTTCCGTCCAATCTCCCGCTTTGCCGCCATTATCCGTCACATGCTCCTGCAGTGTTTTCAATGAGAAGTGTTTGATCACCCATAATGCAGCCTGTAATTTGCTCCCCCTGAGTTACATCTCTGCTCACATAAACCGCTGGCTATGAAGACGTCATTTTGGCACAGAAAATGTACTGTAGACAAGCGCAGAGAAATGCCTTTCCTGACGAGGATATTGAAAAGTTGGCACAACGCTACGACAGATGTCTAAATCGGAATAGTGACTATGTAGAGAAGTAACTGAAATTGCTGCTGACCGTTGCAAGTGAAACTTTTTTTATTTTCGCAGTGGTTTCCATTTCGCTGTCGATCGGACCTTACTTTCCGAGCAGCCCTTGTACGTGATTTGTTTGTGAGAATAACTGTATGTTGGCCGTTTGGTGGCTACTAAACATTTTTATTATATACGTTTGGTTTTTGAACTGGACTATTTGATCCTCTAACTTGTTAGTTAGCAGTCGCAACAAGTTCGTCCAACTTAATTGAGGTAGTATTCTGTGGGCTTCCTGTCCCTGTCTCTCGTTCACAATATTCCATACAGTTTTAATTCTCTTATCAACGTTGTTAATTTATGTTACGATGTGCACTTTCTCTTGACTTCCTACTGTGTACTAATGTGTCTTTATTATACGTCAATATATCTTTATGTTGGATCATTGCACCAGTATATACAATGTTCAGTTTCCATTTTCATGTTTTCAGTTATCAATTACCACTGCTTTGTTCTATGATCCTCTAAGTGGATTTCTTAGCAGTATATCAATTGCAAATGGTTCGCGCTTTTGGGTTGGTGGTGGAGGTGGTGCTAGGGGAAAGTCCAGAACGTGCCGTTAGTTGAGTAGTATTAGGAACAGTCAGGAATTTCCGAGTAGCGCTGTCAGAGCTGACATGTGGAACTTGAATGCAGCTTGTGTTGGACAGATGACGTGCGTAGCTGCTGTTGTCTTTAGGGGGGTTTCCCCCGGTGCTGCAGCTGTTGCACAGCGTGTTGACCTTTCTCGTTTTCCTCCTCCACAAACAATGAAGCAACGTCACCAACTGTTACTTTGCATTTTTATGAATAGTCCATCCTGTTTTTCTCGTAGGTACAGTCATTTCGTGAAGCTGCATATTTAATTATTGCCGCTTATTGTTAATTGTTCCTGACACTTACAACGGGCCTAATCTGAGAACTCGCTTTGTCTCCTCAAGTAAACAGAATGACTGCAACAAAGTGGATAGTCATCGTTTGGATAACGTATCCTATGAGAAAAAGGTTCGAATGGTTCAAATGGCTCTAAGCACTATGGGACTTAGTATCTGTGGTCATCAGTCCCCAAGAACTTAGAACTACTTAAACCTAACTAACCTAGGGACATCATACACATCCATGCCCGAGGCAGGATTCGAACCTGCGACCTTAGCAGTCCCGCGGTTCCGGACTGAAGCGTCTAGAACCGCTCGGCCACAACGGCCGGCTGAGAAAAAGGTATGCATTGTTTCGACACCGTATGTGTTGCATTGGCTAGTCTCATTTTCCATGTTCTTTGCTACGCAAAACCTCGTCCGTATTGCTGTGTTAACGAAACTAAAAACACAAGGTCCATTATTACGACGATTTAAAGGACAGCTACAATAATAAATCGCGTCGAAGGATGGATGTGCCAACGTAAAAGGGCGATCAAAAAGTTTGCGTTCGAAGGCCATACAGTCCAGAATCGGCATCCAAGTAAAATTGCTGTGAGCATGGAGGTTATCATCCCACCGACGCATCACGTTGAAGAATCCCGTTTGGTAAAGCACCGTGCCCTGCTGCGTGAAGAAGTCCGTAACTGCCCGCTTCACATCCTCGTCTTACAGGAATGTTTAGCCCTTCAAGGCCTTTTTTTAGGGGGGATGTTGGTGAAAAACACACACTATTTCAAAAATGCACTAAATCCACAGTTTTGGAGATATGGCAATGAAATTTTGTACCACGCTTTCCATGAAAGTAACACACACACACACACACACACACACACACACACACACACACATATATATATTCAAGTTTTTTGAATGAAATTTGAAGTTTTATTTTCAAAAAATAGTGTATGTTCCTTTTCCTCAGAAAGTATTCAAGAGATTTCTACAAAACATTCTCTGTTTCATCTCTTTACATGTTGTAAGCTTGCCTCATGAGGTTTTTGGAATAGCTCAAATAGGAGAATTTACATATTTTTTAAATTATAATTCGACAAGTTCAATTTTAAATTCATGCAAAATTCCAAGCACTTTGCCCCATATCTCAGCTTGCAGTCAGAATTTCAAAATTTGCTCTTGAGGCAACGTTTATTAGGTTTACAGAAATAATTATAGCATTCATAGAAACTCAGGAAAAGGTACGTAAACTTTAAAAAACAAACGTTCCACGAAACGCAATTTAAAGTTCAACCTAACTTTTTTCCTTATGTCACTTCTTCAGAAGACACCACATTTGTACTCTGGGTCGTCTTTGCCTTCAAGGCTTCTCTTCTGGTTTCTTGTTGTCTGTCTTCTTTCCTTTACCAGGTCTTCAACTGTCTTTTAGCTGCAGAGACGCGCTGTAAATCTGTTTTTCTCAGGATGACTTGAGTAAAATTTCCTATCTTGAAGCCCATTCTTTCTAATACCTTCATCGTCCCGTTTTTTTTATACCCTCCTTGTAATCGTGGCATAACTGAATGAATGAAGAATCGAACACTTGTATAAATCTCCGTCAGTATCACAAGGCAAAAAAAAAAAAAAAAAAAAGAATTGCTTCGTCATAAGCGCTGCAGCTAGTTAGTTATTGTTTACAAGATACGGAACAGAGTCAAAGATGATCTATAAAACCAGAGGGTATGTGTCACGGCCTTCTAGATGTATTCCACACTCGTTTGGTTGAAAGTAAAACACAGAATCGTTGTTCACTGAGCTGGTATTGAAGTGCTACTCCAAAACGTGGACGTGGCAGGGAGGCCGCGTCACACTTTTAATTAATTTTCAGGCAATTCGGATGCGATTTCAACATTGAAACTTTGGGAACTTTTTGTCTATGAGTTGTACTAACAAATAAAAAATAAATCGAACATTGATCTTTTTTTTGTCAATTTGATCAACGTCCCCCCTGAAGGACCCAGAGACATGATAATCGCATGGGGAGAGGTCAGAACTAAAGGATGGGTTCTAGAGTGTCTTCCAGTCGAGGTGAAGGACCAGTAATTTCTGCTTTACAACATTTGCGATTGGGGACGTGCATTATGATAATACGGAATCACCCCTTGGTGCCATTCCACAACGGTGATTTCTGACAGACATGTTGCCCCATACACATTCTTCATTCTGCGATGGATGGCTACCGGTCTTTGTCCTTCAGCAGCCAAGAAAACAATAACAGCAAGCTGGTCCTGTTCGGACACATTTGGTAAGTTCAAGCTTTCGCATTTGTCACACATTGGGTAGGACGCGAATGCCACACTAACACCATCCTTGCAGGTCTTTGCTTATATACCCGCATCGGAGTCACGCTACACTGATTATACGCTGCAGCAACACCCTCAAACGGAAACCTTTTGATCGCCCTTTATTTTTTGATAAAATATGTACTGCCACATTTTCTTACGTGCGATTGCAATCGCTTATTTCGTCATGACCTACAACTCTTCACGCTTAGCAATGTGGCTAAGAACACATCAGCCGGCCGCGGTGGTCTTGCGGTTCTAGGCGCTGCAGTCCAGAACCGCGGGACTGCTACTGTCGCAGGTTCGAATCCTGCCTCGGGCATGGATGTGTGTGATGTCCTTAGGTTAGTTAGGTTTAAGTAGTTCTACGTTCTAGGGGACTGATGACCACAGATGTTAAGTCCCATAGTGCTCAGAGCCATTTGAGCCATTTTTTGAACACGTCGGCTGTTTATTTAAATGTTTAGTTAATTAAAGATAGCATTATTGTTGGACAACAATGTAGCTCGCTAAGTTTTCGTGGTGAGCACTACCTCAAAAATGGCTCTGAGCACTATGGGACTTAACATCTGAGGTCATCAGCCCCCTAGAACTTAGAACTACTTAAACCTAACCAACCGAAGGACATCACACACATCCATGCCTGAGGCAGGATTCGAACCTGCGACCGTAGCTGTCGCGCGGTTCCGGACGGAAGCGCCTAGAACCGCGCGGCCACGCCGACCGGCAGCACTACCTCTGTACAGTGTGCGTGAATGATCGAAAATTATTCTTAGGATGGCACAGGAGACGTGTAAGAAAAGCGAAGTGCTTCCAATGTCTGGTGAACAAGTGCAGTATCTTAAAACGAAAAGTTTTAATACATTCTCATCTTGCACTTTCATCTGCAAAGAACGTAGCGTAGAAATATTTGTGGAGTGACCTTTCAGATTAGCAGGACAAAATGTGTAATTAGACGTTGAGCCTTATTGCATTCCTCTCAGAAAGAGGAATATACAGTATTTCCACTGATGGTCTTTGCTGAACTCCTACCTTGGGCAGCTTTGAAGGCGCCGTATTGACTCGCGTGTTGTGGCAGTATGCTGTTTCAAAACCCCTAATGTACACTAGTACGCTATTTGAAGGCAATGCCACATCGAACATTTATCACAAACACGTCACCCTTATAATTAAATGTGGGTTAACGACGCGTCAGCAATACAAACATTCAAGACACGATAGTCGAAAAACACATATCTTTGCCACAGAGTAGTGGATAAAGACGTGATTACAGAGCTGAAGAAAGTGGGTTTGCATCCGACTATATGTTTTCTTAGTGCTTTTAACACATTCTGAGACTTTCTTACTAATGTAATAGAAGTATATTCTACAATATATGATGCCATTTAAATTTCCATGTGATTAGAAAACGAAGGATGGAATAAATGCAGGTTGTTCATAATTAAAGTTCCTAATTAAAGTTTCAATTTCAGAACGCTCTAGGAAGACAACCACTACTCAGAATGTTGCTAAATCTGAACAGCATATTATTGACGTAAAGAGAAGCGTCATGGAAGAAAAGAAAAATAAATGAAAATTTTAGCAATAAATGGCGCTGTACGCTTTAACGCGAATAACGTCGGTTACTAATAACAGATGAATAGCAATACAACGGGAATGGTTTGAGTTGCAAATTACACCATCCGTACTATTCAATGTGCATGGTTGCACAAGTTCGGCAGTCAACAGCTGTAGCTCTATTAGATAAGCCCATCCACCACAGAAAGTTCGTACCACATCGGATACTAAAAATTGGTATAAAATTGTCTTGAAGCTAAAAACTGCATAAAATCCCAAAAACCGCACAAAAATCGGAAAGCCATATTTTTTTAATTATCCTGGCGTTAAAAACCACATAAAAAACAAAATGCCATCGGTTTCTAACAGTCGTGAGACTGGCGTAAGACATGTTCAATATGCTGTCCACCGTTTTGGCCACAAGTTGAAATCGAGAAACAGCCTGTTGCACAAAGGATCGGAGTGTCCCAGGAGTAACGTTCAGAATGCGCTGTGCAACGCGTGCCTTCAGTTCAGCTACGTTCGTAACTGGAGTAGTGAAAACCACACATTTCACATAACCGCACAGCCAGAAATCACACAAATTAAGATCGAGTGATCTGGACGGCCAGGCTGTAGGGAAGTGACGGTTGATAATGCTAGCATTTCCGAAATGCCTCTGCGGCTGCAGCTTCATGAGCTGTGTATTATGCGGAGGGGAGGTATGTTGCATAAAAATGATCCTACTCGCACATCCACGATGTTGATGGGTTACAATAACGCTGGAGCCCAAAAGACTCTCACAGGGGTTACCAGTGACGGTACACATAACAGGACACGAAGTCTCATCTCCTCGAAAAAATGCGGCCCAATGATAAACGATACTAAAGCTGTAAAGCTGTGAGTAGCGGACGTGAGTCGTGCTTCGGTAGCTCAGTTGGTAGAGAACTTGCCCGCGAAAGGCAAAGGTCCCGAGTTCGAGTCTCGGTCGGGCACACAGTTTTAATCTGCCAGGAAGTTTCATATCAGCGCACACTCCGCTGCAGAGTGAAAATCTCATTCTGGAAACATCCCCCAGGCTGTGGCTAAGCCATGTCTCCGCAATTTCCTTTCTTTCAGGAGTGCTAGTTCTGCATGGTTCGCAGAAGAGCTTCTGTAAAGTTTGGAAGGTAGGAGACGGATACTGGCAGAAGTAAAGCTGTGAGTACCGGACGTGAGTCGTGCTTCGGTAGCTCAGTTGGTAGAGCACTTGCCCGCGAAAGGCAAAGGTCCCGAGTTCGAGTCTCGGTCGGGCACACAGTTTTAATCTGCCAGGAAGTTTCATATCAGCGCACACTCCGCTGCAGAGTGAAAATCTCATTCTATAAACGATACTGTCAACCCGCACCCCACAGTCTCCCTCATAGAATGAAATGGTACCAGTTTATGTGTGTGGTCATGGTCCCCTGTCCATATTCTGCGTACTCGCCTTACTGATATGTCCTCGGGGGTGGAAATAGGTTCGCCTGGCGACAGGCTGTTCCAAGACCATTCACTGTCCGCTTCCATGCGCGCTAGAAATTCCAGAGCGAACGTTTGTCTTGTTGGCAGCTCAGCAGGAAGCAGCTCCTGAACATGGGTGATCTGTATGGATAGCAATGCAAAACGTTTAGTAGGATTTTATGCGTTGTGCTCGCAGGCGTGTTCAACATTCGGTCAATTCCCCGTGCACTGCGTCCTTGCACGTCACCGCTCCACCGCTCCTGCAATGCTCTCGCCACATCTTCCACAGACGTCGGATCAACAGCTTTCCTCCCTGGCCCACGTCGCTTTTCAAAAGAACCTGTCTTTTCAGATTTTTTAATATTTTCTCTAGACGCTTGGCAGGTATCGAACCAATGACTTGTTTCACACCCTTGCGTGTCCGAACTTCTGCAAGTCTACTGGCTCACAGCCACCGTTCTCGTAACATAGCTGTAGCAGCAGCGCGCCATCCTTCATGGAGACAGTCGTGTTGGGCGTCTCGGACGCAAACGGACGAACAGCCTATGCCGAGCATCTGTTTGTGTGCAAATTATGTTGCCACCTCTTGGTCTTCTTTTTTTTTTTGTTCCATGACGTTTCCACCTGCGTCAGTAATATGCAGTTCAAATTTTACGTCATCCTGAGCAGCGCTTCTCTTTCCACTACTTTTTAAAACTGTAACTTCAATTATAGATACCGTGACGCCTGACCACAGCGAGGGCATTGCGTATGACTTTATGACCTTCACCACGTCCTATATTTTTCCCTTTAAAAATTACACTAAAGTGTGTCAATATATATTATGCTGACACACTGACAGAACCCGCTTAAGTGTTGCACTTTTCGACTTTGCCTATGCACCTCACCTCTGGTATGGTTGTGCCTGTACCTACTATAGCTGTGTCAAATTCTTATTAGAGATGCCATCACATATTGCTTTTCCCCACACTGCCGTGTGGAATGTATCATACTACAGTATATACATGACAGTTTTTACTTTGATTTAGCCCTAGGAGGTGAATTACCTAACTGATAGCTTCTGAAATTAAGTGCTATATTGCAATAGTAACAATAGCAGAAGGTGACAAAGATATCTGTAAAATTAGCCAAAATAGATTGAAATAATTGAAACATGTGGCTCTTTTTCTGTAACAGCATAGGAATACCTGACTGAGAGTCGATAAAGTTTCATAGAAAAACTACATGTAAAGTAGCATATAGTTAGTCACCTAAACGTTACAACGATAGCAGTGGAAAAAAATAAAGATAATGAAAAATAATTTGATAGACCCCGTAATATTTGTTCAATTTTAAGAGTAGAAAAAAATAAATAAACTGTCATAAAGTTTCACATAAATATAATTTTATATGTAACGTTCCACTGTTGTCATCAACAAAGTGGACTACAAGAAATACGTAGTATAAATTAAAACTAAAATTACAGCCAAGGGAACATCCACCATGTACTCAAGCAACAGAGTCTGCAGTGATCACTAAGCCCTGTTAAAGCCACAGAGTAGCGATATCTATGGAGCAAGTATTCAGTTTTTGTCATCTACATTTTTACGTGATTTTGGAATATTTGGCTATGAAAAGCACTAGCTCTTCCTTTGACATATTTCGATTTGCATGTATAGCAACAGCTGTAATTCAACATTGCTGTTCCTAATAAATAAATGTGAAAAATGTTACAAATAGCTATAATAGTAAACGTTGAATATTAGCCCAAAATGTAAACAGCGATACACTAAAGAGACATGACGGTATGCTCACTCTATAGACAATCATGGTGCATAGTTAAAACAGTAACTGGACGAGAATGATTATCGGTGGTATCATACCACAGTTTAATTGATAAATAATACTGATAATTAGTGTACACAGAAACATTACCGTCTTCCCTCCCCCAAATGCATATCAAATGGCCAATGTGGCCAGCTGTGTGAGTTTCAAATAGTTGTATCTCCGACATAGGGGAATGTGGAATACTTTTATATCATATTTCCCCGCTAGAATAATACGTACTGTCACACTCTTATGCTCTTTATATTACGGTCTGCACTGAAAAAAAGTGGCAGTAGCTTCATATTCTAGCGAACAATATATCAACAACTGTATGAGATGCGTATATAAGAAGAAAGAAGTCTCCAGCAAGAGAGTGAAATCAATAACAGTGAAAATGGTTCATTATGGACGGCAGACCAACAGGTTTTAACGACCACGGCAGAAGGAAGAACATTACTATCCGCTATGACAAGATAAAAACGTGGCGTTTCAAATGATACCAGTAGCCAAGAACAGTTACAAATAGCTGTTAACGCAAGCGCCATTGTGGGAGGTACCAGGCGCTCTGAGGATGTTGAACCGTCGCCGTGATAACAGGAAAACTTTGAGAATATCGCAATGATCGTCTCATACTGAGGGAGCGGAAACGATTCTGTGTCCAATAGACCTCCGATGGACTTGATAATGTGACATGGATCAGAAAAAAATCAGCAATAGTTTCACTGTAGTAACATAGTCTGTAGTTGCGGTGAATAGTCATACTTCGCATATTTTAAATAGTTGTGTATAAACTCTGATGATGCAACACCCATTCTTCCTGGAATACCAGATCATAGTTTCTGTTTAATGTGGAACATATACTTACAGTTACACTACGTAAAGCTGAAATTCAGTTTTTGGGGTTAGATACTGAGTTTTGAAAGCACGCTTAGGTGACTAAGTATATGCTACTTTACATGTAGTTTTCCTATGAAACTTTACCCACTCTCAGTCGGGTATTCCTATGCTGTTACAGAAAAAGAGCCACATGTTTCAATTATTTCAATCTATTTTGGCTAATCCTAGCTGTAGTAAAAAAGGTCAGCAGTTGGTAAGGGTTTTATAAACTCATTGTTTCATTTATTGTTATGGTTGCAAATTGTATTACACAATCTGCATTAGACACAAGACTCCAACTCCAGTCTGCAACGGCAATAAATTAAGTAAATAACGCCTGTGGCCTACTCGTAACTCAGTATCCTTGTGACATTCCTTGCATGCGGCTTGTCTGCCTAAATAAGTCCTAAACTTGATGTTCAGTGACAAGACCCGAGGATGGTCTCCAGCAGTCCAAAAAACACTTTCTAAATATATGGTATTTTATTAGAGAAAGAGGACTTTTTGTTTGCACTCTTTAACATGAAATCAGAAAGATCAGTAACTACCATTAATTTAAACTGGCATTTTTCGTACTTCACGTGTGTTGCAATCGTGCAGATGCACTCTTGTGCCGATGCAGGTAACCAGGGGTAGAAGAAACATTCATCTATGCTTTATATGTGGCGAGGGAAGGAAGTAATGTTATATCGGGTGGTGCACAGGTTCGTAGCGCTTTCCTGTCAGATTGAATAGACACGGTAGATACACAATACAGAGACTTTAGTCATCAATAATATATTCTCCTTAACTATTTACAACAACCTTCCAACGATGAGGTAACTTTTCGATTCAGCAACTTTAGAAATCACGTGGTCTTGAGACTAAGAACTCGACAGCCAAGTTTGGAGCGCATTTTGAGCCACAAAGGAAGTTCCTCGAACGTTGTTCGATAGGAGCGAAAAAGATGAAATTCTGAAGGTGCAAGATCAGGTGAATAAGTGGAATGACTTTACAACCCGATTCCTGTATAGTGTTCTTTGTCTGTCCAGCAGAATGCGGGCGTGCGTTATCGTGGAACAGTGTCACTCCACTCAGCCTTCCTGGTCGTCGTTCTCGCATTGTGCCTGTTTTTTCCTGTATTTTGCATAAATAAACCTTTTATCGTCACCATTAGCGATATAGGAATTGGAATGGTCGGTGTTCACGAGCCAATTGATGACGAGCACATATGATCACCCATTGATTTTTGTGATTTTGGTTTAGAGCATGCGGCAGTGATACACACGATTTTTGAAACTTCCCCATTGCATGTAAATGTCGCACGATGCTAGGATGATCACAGTTCATCACATCTGCCACTTCTCGACACACTGATCTGGGCTCATTGTAGATGAATGCGTTTAAACGCTCTTGAACAATAGACGAAAGTCTTCTTCAATGTAGGGGGTCAATAATGTCAAAAGCTATCCCCCTTAAAAAGAGGAAACCGTTTTCTTGCCATGTTCTGTCCAGTGGCTTTATCCCTACACACACCGTAAATGTTCCTGACTGCCTCCGCTGTTGTCATCCCTCTACCGAAATCAAACAGAAGAATATGTCGGAAATGACCCAATTTCTCTATTTGACATTCCATTTTCTAGCGTCCACAGCTCCACTCACCATCTCCAGACGGCATAAGACAATATGTAAATTCAAAATGCAACAGTGGATTACAAATAAAAAAGTCTATAACAACCACAATACCAACGTGTAGAACAAGAACGCTACGAACGTTTGCACCAACCTGATAACTATATGCATGATGAGATAATCTCACTGAAATCGTCTGCTCTCCAAACACTGACGGTCGATCTTATATCGATCTTGTAAAGCATCGATTGTCAAGATCCCGAAGGTCGATTAGAACCTCTCAGAGTATCGAGCAAATATTCAGACATTTTCGTAGCATACAATACGTTTCTGATATCACTGTTAGAATACTAATAAGTTCATCAGTGTTTTGTTACTGTATATATTACAGTCATTGAACTATATATACTATTTCAGCTGTAAACATACACCACAAATTTCAACACCTTTTTTCAACTATTAGATTTTTCTCAGTTCCACTAACAAATAATTGAAGCATTCATAGCCAACACAGTCATAAGAGTTATGAAGGAAAGTGCCTACAAGGTTGTTCTGCCAAACGAATATCTTATGCGTTGGACGACATCACGTATATGTATACTTCTCAGAAACTTACATTAGCAATAATTCTAACAAAATATAAAGAATATAAATTGATACAAACTGCGGCCCGTCACGAGTTCCTCTCCTGTGCCAACCCTTCATCCCACAGTAGCAGTTGCAAAACACGTCCCCAATTAGATTTTCCAGTCTCCGTCTTCCTAAACAGTTTTTACCCTCCCTCTAGTAAGATGGAAGTCATTCCCTGATGTCTTAACAGATGTCCTATCGTCCTATTGTGGGGCGGCGAAGAAGTTGTCGAAAGAGTTGTTTGAATGTTCATTTCACGTAACAGACTATTGCCGATGCAACATATGTGGGACGGCGAAGAAGTCGTTGTTTAATGTTGAATGAAAGTTGAACATTGCCACCTTAAATCACGCGAGCCTGGCAACTAATTTGGTGGCCAGTCAGAAAGCGAAGGGAAACTTACTGACCTTAGTTCCCAGTCTGCACGGCCACATTCCTGTACAGCCCAGCTAAACGAAAAATATCCATAGTTCTTCACGGGATTAGGGCTGCTTCAATAAAATTTAAAGTTCCAAACAAGATTTTATTATCTTAAAGGCTCACACAAATTACTCGAAACTTCTGAAAATGCTAAAGACATTAAATATTGTTAATTCAGCCAATCGTTTAATAGTTCAGAGGCGACTTCTACAGCAAGTTCCTCCCGAATAGTTCATTACTCTAACTAACGGTGCTCTATTAATAGTTCGCAATAATGTTAAAAAAAAAGATTAATGCTCGCCTTAAAAGTGGAGTTAGTCACCACTTGCCACGCGGAATTATACTTCACACGGACGGCACAATAACAGTTTGTTACCGAAGTCTAAACGATCCAGGACGGTGTACAGTCCTCGCGATTTTCAATGTCCGTTTACATTGCTAAGTACGCGCATGTCACAGCCCGCTATGACGTCACCCGAGGCGAGGCGCGATCGGACGTTAAGCTCGCGTGGACTAGGCGTTGGTCTAATGCGGAGTGAGCTTCCTACTGCCTCTGCCGCTCTTTTTTTATATAGCTCCGGCGCGTACCGCCAAGAGAGCATCTGTTCTTTCCGTTCCTATGCAGATGCCTGCAGCCTCCAAATGATCGCTATCTCAGGCACATAATCTTAAATATCACATTTAATAATAGCTTTACAAACTTCTCAATTTTTGTATACATACATCTGAGCAGTACAGAAGCACGTAGAAAATCTCAGCCCGCTAAAATTAAAACTTTACTCTCTAGAATTTTTACAATGGAACTAACGGTAGATGGTTACCTCTGAACCATAGCTTTATCAAGACTTGTATCAGCTGTTAATTATGCTACAAGACTAAAACTTGGTGTAGCTTTGTTAATTGTCCTATCTGATCATTGGTCTTAAAGAATTTGTTTTATCATTAAAATTTAAAGTACTTAATCTATAATGCTTATGTACATTTTACTCACAAAAGTAGTTTTTACTAAGTTACTAAAAAACTAGAAGAGGTAACTGATTGTGGTATTTCCATTATTATTATTAGGGTGAACTGAAGCATCCTACCAATTTTCAATATTGTAGCTCTATTATTTCGCGCCTCTGATTTTTCCGAAAAACGCGGATTCTGGAGTCAATTTTAGTTTTATGGTTTTGGAAACCAGCACCACTCATTAATGACTTCCTACTGCACCTTCTCACCAAATTTTGGCTTCCTAGCATCATTATTTAGCGCCTCCTATTTTTCTTTCAAAACGTGAATTTTACGTAAACTACTAATTTTATAACATTAAGATTTGTTACCTGAAACATTATTACATAGAACTATACTTTAACAAAGTTTTACACACAAATCTTAATTTTTACTTTTATGTTAAATGTGGTGCAATACTATATGCAGGCGCGTTACGATGACGTGACGCTACTAGCAGTGAACTAGGGTAAGTCGCGTGCACTCGCTCGCCTCTGTATCTTATACATGATACAGCGCTTGCTTTGCTTCATCACCCCCTTTTTAATTTTCGTGAAAATCTATTTTTGAACAAAATTAAATTTCTAAAAGAACAAACAAGCGATGGATTACTTTAGTATACCTCTTTCAACTTAAGTTGCTTCTTCTTAGGAAATTCCTTATTACTACATACACAAAATAACCATACTCATATACACATAGAAAACCTAGTACAGAAGACATTCACAAATTATTTACATACATTTACATGGAAATATAAATTTTTCAATGGTTACAAAATAGTTATTTTTTTTTCTTTAAAATCAGTCTCTTCCTGAAAAAGAAAATACACACGACTTTTATCACTGCAACGCACTCACATTTTCCTTTTACTATAATACTCGGCACTGTGGTGGGTGTCCTTTTGTAACACTCATTTAATTTCACTGATTGACAAGATTGTGGGAGGAAATTGTATTCACTGTGGTTTGCGTCTCTACTTCCAATCTCCCTACCGCTTGTTGTCAGTCATTCATGCAGCTTGCATGTCCCTGAGAAACAGACAATACAGTCAAAGTTTCTGTTCTCAACTTATATCTAAGGTAGGACAAAGTACATTTTATAGTTTATATTCTGCCACTATTTTACTAATTGTGAAGTTGTCAGAAAGACATTTAGCACTAAGTCGTATCTGATACAATAGCTCCTACTTTCTTCTTTCATAAATAATCTTTTAGGTTCCTAAATAGTGAAAATTCTTTTAGCAAATTAATATATTAAGATCTTGCTTCAACTTAGAAAATTGAGTAACCTTTTAGTTTTAATGTACTCTGGCTTAATTATCGTATGGATTAG
Source organism: Schistocerca gregaria (assembly GCF_023897955.1). Lineage (NCBI taxonomy): Eukaryota > Metazoa > Arthropoda > Insecta > Orthoptera > Acrididae > Schistocerca > Schistocerca gregaria. The sequence goes on from NC_064922.1 coordinate 882,490,765, forward strand.
TTCATCAAAGAAGTCATTTGCTGACCAGCACTTTGCTTTATTGTATGAATTACTAAAGAAATTAGTTATTTTCAGTATACCGATTCCAAATTTCTGCATTTTCCAATATTTGTGTGTTTCTGTTGTCTGTTTAACTATTTATTTGCCTCAAGCAAGATTTAGCGTTTTTCACCATTTCACGAGACGTGAGGGAATTATTCTTTAATCCTACATCATTTACTTCAATTTACTTACTTCACTTCTTCACCTTATTCATTTTCTCCCTTTTCTTCCAGATTCAAAATACTTCATTTCTCCACTTCTTTCTCCCTTTTCCTTTTGTCAGCCTATTGACGTCCTGTTTCTATATATTTGGTGCGATCCTCACACCACTTCCACACATCTCCATTTATTTAATTCTAAAACGCCATTGCTTGCCTCTATGAGCATTACCTTCTTACGCTGTTTTCCTTCAGACAACCTTATTTCTAGCAACATACTACCTTCTGCATAATCTCATGGATTATTCATATTCATACCGTACTTCGTATACTGCAAAGTGTCTCTCTTAGTTGTAGTTTCTAACCCTTTACAATTACATGAAATATTTTAATTTATTTATTTTAGCCATGTTTGCCTCTTATTGGTACTCAGACTTTTGTTTTGCCATTCACTAGGTAGATCCTTACTAAGAATACTTAAAACCTAATAGCATATATACAACATGAAGACATATGTGATTCTTACCTGTTATGATAGACCAGAAGAAGGGAATGAAACTTGAAAAGGAAATAAAGTTTCACCCAGCTGGGACTGCACGGTACGCCAAACCGTGTATCCGCCAAAGAGTGGCAGACTCCCTACAGTAATTAATTACTGTTAATTTTAAATTCCTTTAGATCCACAATATTTCTTAGATCTAGTTCTCTCTTACTCTTTGGATATTCCAAACGATAGGCATTTGCATGAGGTTTACTTACTATTCTAAATGGTCCATGATATACATGCATAAACTTTTTAGTTTCTGCAGAAATTTTCTTTGATTTTTCTTTTATTTTGACCAGCACTAGCTCACCAATTTTAAAACTAGTGGGGGAAGCCCTTGCATCATGCCTCTTTTTCCTATCTAAAGCTCTTTTGCGTATATTTGCCCTGGCCTGTGCTTTCTTCTCATCCAATGTACTCTGACTTAGAACTGGAAAGTCAATCATACTCGGAATGATATTATGTGGTTCCTGATTGAACATCAGCTCACATGGAGCAAAACCTGTGGCATCGTGTTTCAGATTATTAATTATCTCTTCAAAATACTTAATATGATCAGCCCATGTTGAATGCTTCCTAGCACAGTAGGTTCTACATAGTCTATTCAGTTCTCGCATAACCCTTTCACTCATATTTCCTTGCGGAAAGTATGCTGAAATCCTTATATGCCGAGTTCCGCTCCTTTCAAGACACAACTTAAATTTTTCTGATACAAATTGAGGACCATTATCTGACAATAGGTTCTTTGGCTTGCCAATTTTCACAAAATAATCTTTCTCCAATTTATCTACAAGTGTTTTGGCATTGGCTCTCTTAATCGGATACAGTTTAACATATTTACTAAACCCATCAATCACCACAAAAACATGTGTACATCCTCCTTTAGATGTCGGGAGAGGTCCAAAAAGATCAACTGCACATAACTCTAAGGGTTCACTTGGGTCTACGTGATGCATATCCCCCTGCACTATTTTATTTACTGCTCTTACCTTTTGACAAATAACACAGGATGCTAACCTTTCTGCAACTCTACGATGCATGTTATCAAAGATGACTTTCTCATTTAGTTTAGCAATGCACTTTTTTGTACCATAATGACCATACCTTAGATGTACATAATCTATTAGCAGATCTACGTGCTGTGAAGGAAAACACACTTTCCATTCTGCTAAAGTTACCTTCCTCCTACGGAACAAAATTACTTTGTGTAGACAGTAATATTGTGCTACCTTTGGATAATTAGGGTCCCCTAAATAGCTTTTAACTAGCTTCAATTGATCATCCTCATTCTGTTCTCGTCTTAAATTCTTAAATACTTTCTTTAAGGCACTCTCCTCTCTGAGCTCATGTACTGTCAACATACTTACCTCATTCCTTTCTGCCAAAGGAAGTTCTGATTCATTCCATAATTCAGCACTTCTTGATAGCCCATCTGCTACCAAATTGCTCTTTCCCTGTATATAATTAATTTCAAGATCAAACTGCTGAAGGTACATGGCCCACCTTGTCAACCTTGGATGCCTTAGTTTACAAGTCTTCAAAAATGTAAGTGCTTTGTGATCACTATAGATAATTACCTTCTGTCCTAACAAATAGTGCTCAAACTTCTGCATACCAAATACTATGGCTAGTGCCTCTAATTCTGAGATAGCATAATTTCGCTCAGCAGATTGTAATGAACGACTTGCAAAAGCAATAGTTTTATGAACCTCCTGGTCGCCTTCTGTTTCTAGCTGAAACAATTATACAGCAATCCCATAACCACTTGCATCCACTGACATGCAAAAGGGTCTTGTAAAATCGGGATGGTGCAAGAGCGGACTATTAATCAAACAATCTTTTAATCCCTCAAAAGCAGACTGGCATTCTGGAGTCCAAACCCATGGGGTATTCTTTTTTAGCAGGTTGAGTAAACATGGATCATTAAATAAATGATCTTTAACAAAACGTCGGTAGAATCCAAACAAACCGAACATTGACCTGAGTTGCTTTTTATTTCGGGGCGCTTCAAACTTTTCAATACATGATAATTTGGATGGATCAGGTAATATACCCTCTCTGCTAATTTCATGGCCCAGGAATTTTATTCTGTCCTTTACACATTCAGTCTTTTCTAACTTTAATTTCATACCTCCATTTTCAAGAGCTTCTAGTACCCTGTCCAACAGACTGATATGTTCTTCCCATGTGGGAGTTGCCAACAGAATATCGTCTACGTAAATGGTTACTTGATCTAATAATTCCTGTCCTAATACATGAGCTATAACTCTTACAAAGGCACACACTGAAATATTCAATCCGAACGGAACTACTTTATACTGGTAGCATACTCCTTCATACAAAAATGCTGTATACTTACGTGATTCCTTAGCCAGCGGCAAATTCCAGTAACCACATGTTATGTCCATGGAAGTAAAGTACTTAACCCCTCGGAACTTTTGAATTAACTCATCCATATTTTGAGGACGATCACTTTCTCTGATGACAATTTCATTTAACCAGCGTGCATCCAATACTAATCTAACACTTCCATCACGCTTAGGCACTACAACAAGAGGACTATTGTATTCACTAATTGCTTGCTCTATGACACCCCATGCCAACATACGTTTAATTTCATTTCGCACTGCTTGTTTCCTTGCAACATGTATTGGATAAGGCTTCTTAAAAAATACCTTCCCAGGCTTGATATTCAAATGGCATTCATAACCTTTAACTTCACCAGGTGCGTTTGAGAATACATTACTATGCTTAGTTAACACACTCTTTAACTCTGATCTTTGTTCGTCAGCAATTTGCTTTGTTGATTGTACCTTTTCCTCTATTTCCTTTAGGATGTGTCTCTCTTCAACCTTAGCACTTTCCTCATTCTCACTGAAAACCAAATTTTCCTGCAAGTATCCTTTATTCTTTATTACTCTAATAGGCAGTTCCCAAGTTTCATTACTACCGCCTATATGACTTCCTATAAAAGACTCTCTTATCACTTTAGAGTCAGGTAAAGTTAAAATTAAGTTGTTCTGATCAAAATTGATCTTTCCCTGGTACTTTGATAAGAAATCAGTACCAATCAACATATCAACACTTAAGCCTAGCACAATCAAACAAGGATGATCTATTACTACGTCATTTATACCAATGGGTATCAAAGCTTCGTGTTGAACTGGTCTAGAGACTTTTCCAGTAGCACCTATAATCTTTAAGCCACTTACTTTCATAACTGTTAACTTCTCTTTATTGGGTATGGTGTCAAAAAATGTTTGTGATAAAGCACTTGCTTCACTGCCACTGTCAAGCAGACAACGCACAGTGACTCCTGATATGTTTACTTTGATAACAGGGTGAGTTATTTTACATTGAACAGGTTGCTCACACACCTCGTCTAATAAATCTCGTTCTATGTTCTTCCAGCTAAAGTAATTCTGATCAGTTGCAATTACATTTACATTTACATCCTGGGGCTCATCATGCTCTATAATCTTAGCTGCTTTCTCTAATCTGTCCACTAACTTTAAATCGAAGCATCTGACGACTTTTTCTACTTTTGTTTGCTGCACATTAGCCAAACTATCCTCTACCTCTGAGCAACTGCGTCCCTGCGCAATATTGCTGTTCATAAGAATGTCGTCACCTTCAACCATTTGTGGCACGTTTACACAGCTACTAGATTCTTTCACCTCGTTACTATTTCTACCCCCTTCATTCATCATTTCCTCCTCTCTAAAGTTTTGCAGTACTGATTCTCCTTCTGCTACTTCTACTTCAGCTTTTAGATTGCCATTTTCATCGAAGATGTAAGCTTTTACTTCATCATTATTCCCATCAGACTCAAACCCATTATCTATTTCTTCCCCATTATCTACCTTGAGTTCCTGTTCTTCCTTGACCCATTTTTCTAGTGTATCCAAAATACTATCCACTATTTTGTGAGAGTGGCTTAACACATCACTGGTATTATCTGTATTTATTTCGTCATCCATGTTGTCTGTCTGTGTATGTTGGCTGATTGTCTGTGTTTCCGTTACTGGCTGTGTTACTGTTACCGCCTGGTGAGCGCCAGTTTCCTCATAGACGGGATTTAGTTTCCCACACGCGGCCTGTTGTGTTCATCTGTGACACCACTAGATATAGTAGCATCATGACTCCCTTCTTGTCTTAATGGCATAGTATTTACTTCTCCACTTTCGTCATAGTAGTTGTTACGAAAGCGTGGTGAGTATCTACCCCCTCTTCCTCTGCCACGGCTTTGGTTTCGATAGTTTGTTTTGGTGTGCCTAACTTCCATATTTCTAACGTTCACGTTTCCATTATTTTGTACGTGATTGTTAGAAGATTTGTTATTCTGCTGCACCTGCTCCTCAGCAGCAGCTACTCTTTCCACTCTTTCCAGATATTCAATAAATTTGTCTATATTATCTCTAGGGGCGGAAATGATCCTCTTCTGCCAGTACCACTGCAGCTTACCTTCTAAACCCATAATGATCATATCTGGCTTCATCTTTTCTGTCAAATGTGACAGTCTTGAAACCCACTTCCTAGCGAAATCCTTTACTGATTCACGCCCTGGGAAAAACTTCTTACCACTCCAGAATTCCCTTAACACATCATTTTGTTTGTTATGTGACCAGTATTCGTTGAGAAATGCAGACTTAAATTCAGATAAAGTTTTACATTTGATCATTACATCCGCTGACCATCGCAAAGCATCACCTGACAAATGACTTCTTATAAATGAAATTTTTTCTCTTTCTGACCAAGTGTTGGGGAGAACATCCTCAAAGTCATTCCAAAATTCAAGAGGGTGAATGTACTTATCAGGATCAAAGCGCAAAAACTGTCGACACCCTATAAAAGCGGCGTCAACTGAAGTCACATGCTGTACAGTAGAATGACTAGAATTAACAGAGGTTACTCTATTTTCTAGGTTAGCAATGTTAGTATTTATTTCCTCTACTTGTGACTCTACTGCTTCTATCCTGGCAGAACATCTTTGTTCCACTGGACCACGAATTTCGGTACAGGTTTCTTTTACTTTCTCAATGTTTTTCTGACAAGTATCTACTTTAATTTGTACCTCTTTAACTTTGTCAGAGCAAAGTTTGGACTCGTTGCTCAATCTTTCGGACAACCTCACTTCCAAAAGTTCATCTGCCTCTTGATAATTTTTTTGAATTTGATCTATTTCACATTTGAAAGTACTATGCATTTTAGTTAACTGTTGCCCTACTTTTACTTGAATGTCATGATGAATAGCATCTATCTTATAATTCAAACTATTCCATTTTGATTGCAGTTCTTCTTTTAGTTCTTTATTACTATTTTCAATTTTAGCCTCAATTTTATTTTGGTTTGATTCGAGTTTGGCAAACAGTATTTGCATCCAATCCGGAGCTTCTACCTTGATACTTTGTATCTCTTGACTTGACTGAGCTGGAGATATATTGAGCTCAGTTTCACTACCTGACAAAGTTAGCAACTCTACTGGCTCCCTTTTGACTTCTATTTCACTTATTGATTGCATCCCTGCACTCTCATTTAAATTAAAGTCATAATTTACTGGTGACAAATTACGTTCTAGTTCAATATTTGAGGGATTAATGGAACCATCCTCATTAAACTCAATTCCTGATCCTGAGGATTCTTGGTCAGAGACCGGTTCCCTTCTGAAATGTACACTACTTTCCATATCTTTTAGTTTGTTAGCAGCAGTTAATAAATATTTTAAAAGTCTTTGACTTAACTTAAATGCTTGATTTCGACGAATGATGTCGTCGCGGTGTACCAGCAATCGTGATGCGACGCGTCGCGACGTATTGAAGGCAGCAGCAGCAGCCGTAGCGTCGAGTACCGCCACAGGAATCGCCTACTGCAATAGCTCCAGGGGGGGGGGGGGGGGGGGGAGCAAGGCACCGTTGACCGCTCGGCGCAGCCGGCAGCTGTCTCGCAGATCAGCGCAGCTCCGCGATGACGCACCGTCTTCCTTTAGTCTCAGCGCCGTCGGCAGCCGCGATCCAGCATCGTCGCCTTCCTCACCATCGTCACTAACCAACGTACAGCGGTAGACACTTATTGTTTATACACTACACCCGCCTTTACTGGTAACACTGTTCCCACACTAGTTCAATTCAGTGTCCTGTTATTGCCTACCGAGTTCGTTAATTTATACCAATCGCTTTCACACATCGAGCACTTTTATTTGCTTTTAATTCAGTTTTCCCGGCCGATAAGCACCATATGTGGGGCGGCGAAGAAGTTGTCGAATGAGTTGTTTGAATGTTCATTTCACGTAACAGACTATTGCCGATGCAACATATGTGGGACGGCGAAGAAGTCGTTGTTTAATGTTGAATGAAAGTTGAACATTGCCACCTTAAATCACGCGAGCCTGGCAACTAATTTGGTGGCCAGTCAGAAAGCGAAGGGAAACTTACTGACCTTAGTTCCCAGTCTGCACGGCCACATTCCTGTACAGCCCAGCTAAACGAAAAATATCCATAGTTCTTCACGGGATTAGGGCTGCTTCAATAAAATTTAAAGTTCCAAACAAGATTTTATTATCTTAAAGGCTCACACAAATTACTCGAAACTTCTGAAAATGCTAAAGACATTAAATATTGTTAATTCAGCCAATCGTTTAATAGTTCAGAGGCGACTTCTACAGCAAGTTCCTCCCGAATAGTTCATTACTCTAACTAACGGTGCTCTATTAATAGTTCGCAATAATGTTAAAAAAAAAAGATTAATGCTCGCCTTAAAAGTGGAGTTAGTCACCACTTGCCACGCGGAATTATACTTCACACGGACGGCACAATAACAGTTTGTTACCGAAGTCTAAACGATCCAGGACGGTGTACAGTCCTCGCGATTTTCAATGTCCGTTTACATTGCTAAGTACGCGCATGTCACAGCCCGCTATGACGTCACCCGAGGCGAGGCGCGATCGGACGTTAAGCTCGCGTGGACTAGGCGTTGGTCTAATGCGGAGTGAGCTTCCTACTGCCTCTGCCGCTCTTTTTATATAGCTCCGGCGCGTACCGCCAAGAGAGCATCTGTTCTTTCCGTTCCTATGCAGATGCCTGCAGCCTCCAAATGATCGCTATCTCAGGCACATAATCTTAAATATCACATTTAATAATAGCTTTACAAACTTCTCAATTTTTGTATACATACATCTGAGCAGTACAGAAGCACGTAGAAAATCTCAGCCCGCTAAAATTAAAACTTTACTCTCTAGAATTTTTACAATGGAACTAACGGTAGATGGTTACCTCTGAACCATAGCTTTATCAAGACTTGTATCAGCTGTTAATTATGCTACAAGACTAAAACTTGGTGTAGCTTTGTTAATTGTCCTATCTGATCATTGGTCTTAAAGAATTTGTTTTATCATTAAAATTTAAAGTACTTAATCTATAATGCTTATGTACATTTTACTCACAAAAGTAGTTTTTACTAAATTACTAAAAAACTAGAAGAGGTAACTGATTGTGGTATTTCCATTATTATTATTAGGGTGAACTGAAGCATCCTACCAATTTTCAATATTGTAGCTCTATTATTTCGCGCCTCTGATTTTTCCGAAAAACGCGGATTCTGGAGTCAATTTTAGTTTTATGGTTTTGGAAACCAGCACCACTCATTAATGACTTCCTACTGCACCTTCTCACCAAATTTTGGCTTCCTAGCGTCATTATTTAGCGCCTCCTATTTTTCTTTCAAAACGTGAATTTTACGTAAACTACTAATTTTATAACATTAAGATTTGTTACCTGAAACATTATTACATAGAACTATACTTTAACAAAGTTTTACACACAAATCTTAATTTTTACTTTTATGTTAAATGTGGTGCAATACTATATGCAGGCGCGTTACGATGACGTGACGCTACTAGCAGTGAACTAGGGTAAGTCGCGTGCACTCGCTCGCCTCTGTATCTTATACATGATACAGCGCTTGCTTTGCTTCACTATCCCTTTTTCTTGCCACGGTTTTTCACTTATTCCTTTCCTCGCCGATTCTGTAGAGAACCTCTTCATTCCTTACCTTGTCACTCCACCTAATTTTCTTCTGTAACACCACATCTCAAATGCGTCTATTCTTTTCTGTTCCAGTTCTGCCATAGCCCATGTCTCTCTGTCATACAATTTTCCAAATGTATATTCTCAGAAATTTCTTCCTCAAATTAAGACCTACATTTGATACTAGTAGACTTCTCTTGACCATGTAAGGTGTCAGGCAAATCCAACACCTTACATGAAAACCCTGACATGATAAGCAAATCCAGTAGTATGTCCCATAGCTCCGAATAAATCGTGACATTAAATTAACCAAAGTAATACGAGTAACGAGTGAGCAAATGGAATACCACAGACTAACACAAGAATACCTAAATGCATGTCGTACCTTCCCACCGTGAGGCAGATGCAGTTCCGAGGGGAGAAACGAGGACAGAAGCCGAGAGCAGAACCGTGTTAAGCTAGAAGACCCTATGATAAGGGACGGACGGGCCAGCCTACCTGTACGACTACCACTCGCACGTTTTAGCGTGAGACTTTTTCACGTCTCAGGTACGTCAAGAACCACCCCCCAGCCCATGTTAAAAGCTAGAGCCCTCCAGAAAAACAGTATAGATCATACGATAACACAAAAAGGGCCACAGCACCCGCACGTTTTGGCGTGAGCCTTTTTCGCGTCTCAGGTACGTCAAGGACCACCCCCAGCCCATGTTAAAAGATAGAGCCCTCCAGAAGAACAGTATAGATCTTACGATAACGCTAAAAGGACCACACCAGCTGCAGGTTTTAGCGTGAGACTTTTTAGCGCCTCTGTTACGTTACAAACTTTAAAAACATTGCCCCACCACGAAAAGTATAACGTTTCTCATTGGATAGACAGAATTTTTGTAGGCGGAGCTTAAGGTTAACATTGAGACCCTGATTGGTCAGATGAAAACACAGCCAGATAGTTTCTTTTAAACGAACTTCGGTAAATTGTAGTAAGGAGAAGTTAGAGGAGAGTTAGTTCCGAGACGGCGAGCTGGATGGCTGGTGCGCCGGCCGCTGTCGCCCTGACGCTGCCTAAACACCGACAAGGTAATGAACGCACGCGATGCCGCATTTTTGAGCGCATAAGGCTTCACTCAGAACTGCAGAAGTCTCATCTGTTACACCCCCTTTTTGCTTAATAATAGTGTCGATCGTTAATTAAAACTCATGGTGTTCACATTTGCCACTTGAAGAACAGATCTGAAACGCGATGATTTTTCTTTTATGTAGTTACTGAGAAGCCACATCAGCCACTGTAATTTACGACAGGTTAGATAAGTAATTGAAGATAATTGAGGGTTACTGTAGACCATTTTGATAGTTTTCTCTTTTGTGAAACTTAATTTAAACCTAGATTATAGATGTGATATGGCATAGGTCATCCTTCGATCCATTGTAGAACTTGGAAAACCACTCAGGGAATATTCGTTCACATTTTTGTTGAACGCAGTTGGTTTTTACCATGCTGTATTGAAACATTTCCTTTTATCAATATTGCAATTTATAAACGATGTTTTGTGTGTAGAATAAAATTTCCAATGGTAAACTTAACTGCTTTTTCGACGTTATTTTACCAGCTAACTAAAAATAGGAAAGCCTTGAACCCTTTCCACTAAATTTAGTCAGTGTTAAGATTCTTTTACAGGGAGTGCAGTGGAGCTGACGCTGAGATCATTTAGTATTTGGTTATATCATCGCTAGTCTCACTGAACTCTTCTGAATTCTACATGTCATGTGTGGTCTGGCGTCTCCTTACCAGCAACAGGTCCCAGGTTCAAACTAGTTAATTCCCTAAAAAACACGCTCAGAGCGTCGTTGCGCGAAAGTGGTAGGGAGACACGATATAAGAACAAACAGACACCACCATGAATGTTTAGAACCAGGATGCCCTTTTTGCCAGTTCTATTCTGCTTGTGATGTCATCCTTGCTCCGTCCAGCACAAGTTTCTTTGCTGCGAGGTAGCAGACTTCCTTACCTCCATCTACTTTGCGACCTCTAGTTATAATGTTATGTGTCTCGCATTTCTAATTTCTGCTACTTCTCATTACCTTCACCTTTCTTCGATTTACTCTCAGTCCATATCCTGTACTGAGTAGACTGTTCATTCACTTCAACAGGTCCTGCAATTCTTCTTCACTTTTAATGAGGATAGCAATGTCACTAGTAGTGCTTTCTCATTGGGGCCAGACACTAACAATGGGAATAGATTCCGCTGTTACAAGGTGCCGCAAGGGGCAAATGGCAATTTTTCAGTGCTACAGGCAAACGATCGTCAAATCTACGTCCGTATCTACGTTATGCTACTAAGGAGAGAAAAAAAATCTTATGAAACAGTTGGGTCGGGGACCAAAGGCTTGCCTTATAGGAAAGCGTTTCGTCTGCCGTGTACAAAGGCCCCTTCCCTTGCGGTGTGCAGGAGTGTATCTGATAAATGTAGGTGACTGTGATGGATTTATTTAAAGTGTGGTGTTATGTCTGAACCGTTTAATGATGAAAGTCTACTCCTCTAGAGTAGCAGCAAGAAGGCCGCCAAGCTTAACGACCCCGTCAGAGAGACGGATCTCCATCAACAGTGTCACACGCACCCTCTCCATGAGGCACTGCGGACAGATTTGGAAATTAATTCCATACATTCCTGTCCAAGGCAGATGATCAGGAGCTTTGCGGAGGCGAGTTCTACGAAGTAAAGTGCAAAACAAAATGGAAATGGTATTGTATCAAAGCTGACACAACTGTTTTGTCCCATTCAGTTTATGGAAGGAGCATGGTACACTCTCGTACCTTTTTGGGGGCTTTATTAGTCTAAAGTTATCTTAACAGTATTTACGTCACTCTCTTTCCTGTACACGTGATCAGTGTTCCAGTGCGAGCCGGACAATTGTTTGTCAGCATCTCATCCATATACGAACTATAACTTTCCAGTACTCAACCAACAAACCGTGTTCGTAAGATCTTATATCTCAAGATAATTTTTCTGTTTGTTTCCATGCATCTGACCATCTCTTTGTTATTATATTATGTTGAGATTAAGATAATTAAAATTTATAATCAAAAATTCGAAAACTAAGTTTTGCTTCAGTCTTATACTTCATACTATGCCATTTCATAATACACCCATTGTCATTCACATACTCTAAAAGTGATTTATCAGTTACTTACTTAACGATGTTATACGTTTTCATTTCGAATAACACGCAACATCAGATTTTCAGGCTACGATAAGCTGTATGTTCCTTGTGCGATATTGCAGAAAGACCTGGCAGGGATGTAGCCAGTGTACAAATTTGCTGGCAGCGCTGGTCACAAGAAGGCAGGGCTGCGGACGATCATGTCGCACTACCAAGAGGGAAGACCGTCGTGTTCGGAGTGTGACTCTGAGCAGCAGTTGTCACCACAGTGGCACAACGAACTGTTAGAAATATGTTACTGCAAGGCCCGATCGGAGTCAGACGCCCTGTAGTAGCAATCCACTGACCCAAAACCGCAGCCTCTTGCGACTTCAGTGGAGCCATGCGAGTGCTCATTGGAAGGAAACATGGAGGTCAATTGTGTTTTCTGATGAAAACTGGTTCTACCTTGCTGCCAGTGATTGTCGTGTGTTGGTTAGAAGAAGGCCCTGTAGTAGCAATCCACTGACCCCAAACCGCAGCCTCTTGCGACTTCAGTGGAGCCAAGCGAGTGCTCATTGGAAGGAAAGATGGAGGCCAATTGTGTTTTCTGATGAAAGCTGGTTCTACCTTGGTGCCAGTGATTGTCGTGTGTTGGTTAGAAGAAGGCCCTGTAGTAGCAATCCACTGACCCCAAACCGCAGCCTCTTGCGACTTCAGTGGAGCCAAGCGAGTGCTCATTGGAAGGAAAGATGGAGGCCAATTGTGTTTTCTGATGAAAGCTGGTTCTACCTTGGTGCCAGTGATTGTCGTGTGTTGGTTAGAAGAAGGCCCTGTAGTAGCAATCCACTGAGCCCAAACCGCAGCCTCTTGCGACTTCAGTGGAGCCAAGCGAGTGCTCATTGGAAGGAAAGATGGAGGTCAATTGTGTTTTCTGATGAAAGCTGGTTCTACCTTGGTGCCAGTGATTGTCGTGTGTTGGTTAGAAGAAGGCCCTGTAGTAGCAATCCACTGACCCCAAACCGCAGCCTCTTGCGACTTCAGTGGAGCCAAGCGAGTGCTCATTGGAAGGAAAGATGGAGGCCAATTGTGTTTTCTGATAAAAGCTGGATCTACCTTGGTGCCAGTGATTGTCGTGTGTTGGTTAGAAGAAGGCCCTGTAGTAGCAATCCACTGACCCCAAACCGCAGCCTCTTGCGACTTCAGTGGAGCCAAGCGAGTGCTCATTGGAAGGAAAGATGGAGGTCAATTGTGTTTTCTGATGAAAGCTGGTTCTACCTTGGTGCCAGTGATTGTCGTGTGTTGGTTAGAAGAAGGCCCTGTAGTAGCAATCCACTGACCCCAAACCGCAGCCTCTTGCGACTTCAGTGGAGCCAAGCGAGTGCTCATTGGAAGGAAAGATGGAGGCCAATTGTGTTTTCTGATGAAAGCTGGTTCTACCTTGGTGCCAGTGATTGTCGTGTGTTGGTTAGAAGAAGGCCCTGTAGTAGCAATCCACTGAGCCCAAACCGCAGCCTCTTGCGACTTCAGTGGAGCCAAGCGAGTGCTCATTGGAAGGAAAGATGGAGGTCAATTGTGTTTTCTGATGAAAGCTGGTTGTACCTTGGTGCCAGTGATTGTCGTGTGTTTGTTAGAAGAAGGCCCTGTAGTAGCAATCCACTGACCCCAAACCGCAGCCTCTTGCGACTTCAGTGGAGCCAAGCGAGTGCTCATTGGAAGGAAAGATGGAGGTCAATTGTGTTTTCTGATGAAAGCTGGTTCTACCTTGGTGCCAGTGATTGTCGTGTGTTGGTTAGAAGAAGGCCCTGTAGTAGCAATCCACTGACCCCAAACCGCAGCCTCTTGCGACTTCAGTGGAGCCAAGCGAGTGCTCATTGGAAGGAAAGATGGAGGCCAATTGTGTTTTCTGATGAAAGCTGGTTCTACCTTGGTGCCAGTGATTGTCGTGTGTTGGTTAGAAGAAGGCCCTGTAGTAGCAATCCACTGAGCCCAAACCGCAGCCTCTTGCGACTTCAGTGGAGCCAAGCGAGTGCTCATTGGAAGGAAAGATGGAGGCCAATTGTGTTTTCTGATGAAAGCTGGTTCCACCTTGGTGCCAGTGATTGTCGTGTGTTGGTTAGAAGAAGGCCCTGTAGTAGCAATCCACTGACCCCAAACCGCAGCCTCTTGCGACTTCAGTGGAGCCAAGCGAGTGCTCATTGGAAGGAAAGATGGAGGCCAATTGTGTTTTCTGATGAAAGCTGGTTCTACCTTGGTGCCAGTGATTGTCGTGTGTTGGTTAGAAGAAGGCCCTGTAGTAGCAATCCACTGAGCCCAAACCGCAGCCTCTTGCGACTTCAGTGGAGCCAAGCGAGTGCTCATTGGAAGGAAAGATGGAGGTCAATTGTGTTTTCTGATGAAAGCTGGTTGTACCTTGGTGCCAGTGATTGTCGTGTGTTGGTTAGAAGAAGGCCCTGTAGTAGCAATCCACTGACCCCAAACCGCAGCCTCTTGCGACTTCAGTGGAGCCAAGCGAGTGCTCATTGGAAGGAAAGATGGAGGCCAATTGTGTTTTCTGATGAAAGCTGGTTCTACCTTGGTGCCAGTGATTGTCGTGTGTTGGTTAGAAGAAGGCCCTGTAGTAGCAATCCACTGAGCCCAAACCGCAGCCTCTTGCGACTTCAGTGGAGCCAAGTGAGTGCTCATTGGAAGGAAAGGCGAAGGCCAATTGTGTTTTCTGATGAAAGCTGGTTCTACCTTGGTGCCAGTGATTGTCGTGTGTTGGTTAGAAGAAGGCCCTGTAGTAGCAATCCACTGAGCCCAAACCGCAGCCTCTTGCGACTTCAGTGGAGCCAAGTGAGTGCTCATTGGAAGGAAAGATGGAGGTCAATTGTGTTTTCTGATGAAAGCTGGTTCTACCTTGGTGCCAGTGATTGTCGTGTGTTGGTTAGAAGAAGGCCCTGTAGTAGCAATCCACTGACCCCAAACCGCAGCCTCTTGCGACTTCAGTGGAGCCAAGCGAGTGCTCATTGGAAGGAAAGACGGAGGCCAATTGTGTTTTCTGATAAAAGCTGGTTCTACCTTGGTGCCAGTGATTGTCGTGTGTTGGTTAGAAGAAGGCCCTGTAGTAGCAATCCACTGACCCCAAACCGCAGCCTCTTGCGACTTCAGTGGAGCCAAGCGAGTGCTCATTGGAAGGAAAGATGGAGGTCAATTGTGTTTTCTGATGAAAGCTGGTTCTACCTTGGTGCCAGTGATTGTCGTGTGTTGGTTAGAAGAAGGCCCTGTAGTAGCAATCCACTGAGCCCAAACCGCAGCCTCTTGCGACTTCAGTGGAGCCAAGCGAGTGCTCATTGGAAGGAAAGATGGAGGCCAATTGTGTTTTCTGATGAAAGCTGGTTCTACCTTGGTGCCAGTGATTGTCGTGTGTTGGTTAGAAGAAGGCCCTGTAGTAGCAATCCACTGAGCCCAAACCGCAGCCTCTTGCGACTTCAGTGGAGCCAAGCGAGTGCTCATTGGAAGGAAAGATGGAGGTCAATTGTGTTTTCTGATGAAAGCTGGTTCTACCTTGGTGCCAGTGATTGTCGTGTGTTGGTTAGAAGAAGGCCCTGTAGTAGCAATCCACTGACCCCAAACCGCAGCCTCTTGCGACTTCAGTGGAGCCAAGCGAGTGCTCATTGATAGGAAAGATGGAGGCCAATTGTGTTTTCTGATGAAAACTGGTTCTACCTTGGTGCCAGTGATTGTCGTGTGTTGGTTAGAAGAAGGCCCTGTAGTAGCAATCCACTGACCCCAAACCGCAGCCTCTTGCGACTTCAGTGGAGCCAAGCGAGTGCTCATTGGAAGGAAAGATGGAGGTCAATTGTGTTTTCTGATGAAAGCTGGTTCTACCTTGGTGCCAGTGATTGTCGTGTGTTGGTAAGAAGAAGGCCCTGTAGTAGCAATCCACTGACCCCAAACCGCAGCCTCTTGCGACTTCAGTGGAGCCAAGCGAGTGCTCATTGGAAGGAAACATGGAGGTCAATTGTGTTTTCTGATGAAAGCTGGTTCTACCTTGGTGCCAGTGATTGTCGTGTGTTGGTTAGAAGAAGGCCCTGTAGTAGCAATCCACTGACCCCAAACCGCAGCCTCTTGCGACTTCAGTGGAGCCAAGCGAGTGCTCATTGGAAGGAAAGATGGAGGCCAATTGTGTTTTCTGATGAAAGCTGGTTCTACCTTGGTGCCAGTGATTGTCGTGTGTTGGTTAGAAGAAGGCCCTGTAGTAGCAATCCACTGAGCCCAAACCGCAGCCTCTTGCGACTTCAGTGGAGCCAAGCGAGTGCTCATTGGAAGGAAAGATGGAGGTCAATTGTGTTTTCTGATGAAAGCTGGTTCTACCTTGGTGCCAGTGATTGTCGTGTGTTGGTTAGAAGAAGGCCCTGTAGTAGCAATCCACTGACCCCAAACCGCAGCCTCTTGCGACTACAGTGGAGCCAAGCGAGTGCTCATTGGAAGGAAAGATGGAGGCCAATTGTGTTTTCTGATGAAAGCTGGTTCTACCTTGGTGCCAGTGATTGTCGTGTGTTGGTTAGAAGAAGGCCCTGTAGTAGCAATCCACTGAGCCCAAACCGCAGCCTCTTGCGACTTCAGTGGAGCCAAGTGAGTGCTCATTGGAAGGAAAGATGGAGGTCAATTGTGTTTTCTGATGAAAGCAGGTTCTACCTTGGTGCCAGTGATTGTCGTGTGTTGGTTAGAAGAAGGCCCTGTAGTAGCAATCCACTGACCCCAAACCGCAGCCTCTTGCGACTTCAGTGGAGCCAAGCGAGTGCTCATTGGAAGGAAAGACGGAGGCCAATTGTGTTTTCTGATAAAAGCTGGTTCTACCTTGGTGCCAGTGATTGTCGTGTGTTGGTTAGAAGAAGGCCCTGTAGTAGCAATCCACTGACCCCAAACCGCAGCCTCTTGCGACTTCAGTGGAGCCAAGCGAGTGCTCATTGGAAGGAAAGATGGAGGTCAATTGTGTTTTCTGATGAAAGCTGGTTCTACCTTGGTGCCAGTGATTGTCGTGTGTTGGTTAGAAGAAGGCCCTGTAGTAGCAATCCACTGAGCCCAAACCGCAGCCTCTTGCGACTTCAGTGGAGCCAAGCGAGTGCTCATTGGAAGGAAAGATGGAGGCCAATTGTGTTTTCTGATGAAAGCTGGTTCTACCTTGGTGCCAGTGATTGTCGTGTGTTGGTTAGAAGAAGGCCCTGTAGTAGCAATCCACTGAGCCCAAACCGCAGCCTCTTGCGACTTCAGTGGAGCCAAGCGAGTGCTCATTGGAAGG
Source organism: Schistocerca gregaria (assembly GCF_023897955.1). Taxonomy (NCBI): domain Eukaryota; kingdom Metazoa; phylum Arthropoda; class Insecta; order Orthoptera; family Acrididae; genus Schistocerca; species Schistocerca gregaria. The sequence continues at coordinate 882,507,949 of NC_064922.1, forward strand.
AAAGATGGAGGTCAATTGTGTTTTCTGATGAAAGCTGGTTCTACCTTGGTGCCAGTGATTGTCGTGTGTTGGTTAGAAGAAGGCCCTGTAGTAGCAATCCACTGACCCCAAACCGCAGCCTCTTGCGACTTCAGTGGAGCCAAGCGAGTGCTCATTGGAAGGAAAGATGGAGGCCAATTGTGTTTTCTGATGAAAACTGGTTCTACCTTGGTGCCAGTGATTGTCGTGTGTTGGTTAGAAGAAGGCCCTGTAGTAGCAATCCACTGACCCCAAACCGCAGCCTCTTGCGACTTCAGTGGAGCCAAGCGAGTGCTCATTGGAAGGAAAGATGGAGGTCAATTGTGTTTTCTGATGAAAGCTGGTTCTACCTTGGTGCCAGTGATTGTCGTGTGTTGGTAAGAAGAAGGCCCTGTAGTAGCAATCCACTGACCCCAAACCGCAGCCTCTTGCGACTTCAGTGGAGCCAAGCGAGTGCTCATTGGAAGGAAACATGGAGGTCAATTGTGTTTTCTGATGAAAGCTGGTTCTACCTTGGTGCCAGTGATTGTCGTGTGTTGGTTAGAAGAAGGCCCTGTAGTAGCAATCCACTGACCCCAAACCGCAGCCTCTTGCGACTTCAGTGGAGCCATGCGAGTGCTCATTGGAAGGAAAGATGGAGGCCAATTGTGTTTTCTGATGAAAGCTGGTTCTACCTTGGTGCCAGTGATTGTCGTGTGTTGGTTAGAAGAAGGCCCTGTAGTAGCAATCCACTGAGCCCAAACCGCAGCCTCTTGCGACTTCAGTGGAGCCAAGCGAGTGCTCATTGGAAGGAAAGATGGAGGTCAATTGTGTTTTCTGATGAAAGCTGGTTCTACCTTGGTGCCAGTGATTGTCGTGTGTTGGTTAGAAGAAGGCCCTGTAGTAGCAATCCACTGACCCCAAACCGCAGCCTCTTGCGACTACAGTGGAGCCAAGCGAGTGCTCATTGGAAGGAAAGATGGAGGTCAATTGTGTTTTCTGATGAAAGCTGGTTCTACCTTGGTGCCAGTGATTGTCGTGTGTTGGTTAGAAGAAGGCCCTGTAGTAGCAATCCACTGACCCCAAACCGCAGCCTCTTGCGACTTCAGTGGAGCCAAGCGAGTGCTCATTGGAAGGAAAGATGGAGGCCAATTGTGTTTTCTGATGAAAGCTGGTTCTACCTTGGTGCCAGTGATTGTCGTGTGTTGGTTAGAAGAAGGCCCTGTAGTAGCAATCCACTGACCCCAAACCGCAGCCTCTTGCGACTTCAGTGGAGCCAAGCGAGTGCTCATTGGAAGGAAAGATGGAGGCCAATTGTGTTTTCTGATGAAAGCTGGTTCTACCTTGGTGCCAGTGATTGTCGTGTGTTGGTTAGAAGAAGGCCCTGTAGTAGCAATCCACTGACCCCAAACCGCAGCCTCTTGCGACTTCAGTGGAGCCAAGTGAGTGCTCATTGGAAGGAAAGATGGAGGTCAATTGTGTTTTCTGATGAAAGCAGGTTCTACCTTGGTGCCAGTGATTGTCATGTGTTGGTTAGAAGAAGGCCCTGTAGTAGCAATCCACTGACCCCAAACCGCAGCCTCTTGCGACTTCAGTGGAGCCATGCGAGTGCTCATTGGAAGGAAAGATGGAGGCCAATTGTGTTTTCTGATGAAAGCTGGTTCTACCTTGGTGCCAGTGATTGTCGTGTGTTGGTTAGAAGAAGGCCCTGTAGTAGCAATCCACTGACCCCAAACCACAGCCTCTTGCGACTTCAGTGGAGCCAAGCGAGTGCTCATTGGAAGGAAAGATGGAGGTCAATTGTGTTTTCTGATGAAAGCTGGTTGTACCTTGGTGCCAGTGATTGTCGTGTGTTGGTTAGAAGAAGGCCCTGTAGTAGCAATCCACTGAGCCCAAACCGCAGCCTCTTGCGACTTCAGTGGAGCCAAGCGTGTGCTCATTGGAAGGAAAGATGGAGGTCAATTGTGTTTTCTGATGAAAGCTGGTTCTACCTTGGTGCCAGTGATTGTCGTGTGTTGGTTAGAAGAAGGCCCTGTAGTAGCAATCCACTGACCCCAAACCGCAGCCTCTTGCGACTTCAGTGGAGTCAAGCGAGTGCTCATTGGAAGGAAAGATGGAGGCCAATTGTGTTTTCTGATGAAAGCTGGTTCTACCTTGGTGCCAGTGATTGTCGTGTGTTGGTTAGAAGAAGGCCCTGTAGTAGCAATCCACTGACCCCAAACCGCAGCCTCTTGCGACTTCAGTGGAGCCAAGCGAGTGCTCATTGGAAGGAAAGATGGACGTCAATTGTGTTTTCTGATGAAAGCTGGTTCTACCTTGGTGCCAGTGATTGTCGTGTGTTGGTTAGAAGAAGGCCCTGTAGTAGCAATCACTGACCCCAAACCGCAGCCTCTTGCGACTTCAGTGGAGCCAAGCGAGTGCTCATTGGAAGGAAAGATGGAGGCCAATTGTGTTTTCTGATGAAAGCTGGTTCTACCTTGGTGCCAGTGATTGTCGTGTGTTGGTTAGAAGAAGGCCCTGTAGTAGCAATCCACTGACCCCAAACCGCAGCCTCTTGCGACTTCAGTGGAGCCAAGCGAGTGCTCATTGGAAGGAAAGATGGAGGTCAATTGTGTTTTCTGATGAAAGCTGTTTGTACCTTGGTGCCAGTGATTGTCGTGTGTTGGTTAGAAGAAGGCCCTGTAGTAGCAATCCACTGACCCCAAACCGCAGCCTCTTGAGACTACAGTGGAGCCAAGCGAGTGCTCATTGGAAGGAAAGATGGAGGTCAATTGTGTTTTCTGATGAAAGCTGGTTCTACCTTGGTGCCAGTGATTGTCGTGTGTTGGTTAGAAGAAGGCTCTGTAGTAGCAATCCACTGACCCCAAACCGCAGCCTCTTGCGACTTCAGTGGAGCCAAGCGAGTGCTCATTGGAAGGAAAGATGGAGGCCAATTGTGTTTTCTGATGAAAGCTGGTTCTACCTTGGTGCCAGTGATTGTCGTGTGTTGGTTAGAAGAAGGCCCTGTAGTAGCAATCCACTGAGCCCAAACCGCAGCCTCTTGCGACTTCAGTGGAGACAAGCGAGTGCTCATTGGAAGGAAAGATGGAGGTCAATTGTGTTTTCTGATGAAAGCTGGTTCTACCTTGGTGCCAGTGATTGTCGTGTGTTGGTTAGAAGAAGGCCCTGTAGTAGCAATCCACTGAGCCCAAACCGCAGCCTCTTGCGACTTCAGTGGAGCCAAGCGTGTGCTCATTGGAAGGAAAGATGGAGGTCAATTGTGTTTTCTGATGAAAGCTGGTTCTACCTTGGTGCCAGTGATTGTCGTGTGTTGGTTAGAAGAAGGCCCTGTAGTAGCAATCCACTGACCCCAAACCGCAGCCTCTTGCGACTTCAGTGGAGCCAAGCGAGTGCTCATTGGAAGGAAAGATGGAGGCCAATTGTGTTTTCTGATGAAAGCTGGTTCTACCTTGGTGCCAGTGATTGTCGTGTGTTGGTTAGAAGAAGGCCCTGTAGTAGCAATCCACTGACCCCAAACCGCAGCCTCTTGCGACTTCAGTGGAGCCAAGCGAGTGCTCATTGGAAGGAAAGATGGACGTCAATTGTGTTTTCTGATGAAAGCTGGTTCTACCTTGGTGCCAGTGATTGTCGTGTGTTGGTTAGAAGAAGGCCCTGTAGTAGCAATCACTGACCCCAAACCGCAGCCTCTTGCGACTTCAGTGGAGCCAAGCGAGTGCTCATTGGAAGGAAAGATGGAGGTCAATTGTGTTTTTTGATGAAAGCTGGTTCTACCTTGGTGCCAGTGATTGTCGTGTGTTGGTTAGAAGAAGGCCCTGTAGTAGCAATCCACTGACCCCAAACCGCAGCCTCTTGCGACTTCAGTGGAGCCAAGCGAGTGCTCATTGGAAGGAAAGATGGAGGTCAATTGTGTTTTCTGATGAAAGCTGGTTGTACCTTGGTGCCAGTGATTGTCGTGTGTTGGTTAGAAGAAGGCCCTGTAGTAGCAATCCACTGACCCCAAACCGCAGCCTCTTGAGACTACAGTGGAGCCAAGCGAGTGCTCATTGGAAGGAAAGATGGAGGTCAATTGTGTTTTCTGATGAAAGCTGGTTCTACCTTGGTGCCAGTGTTTGTCGTGTGTTGGTTAGAAGAAGGCCCTGTAGTAGCAATCCACTGAGCCCAAACCGCAGCCTCTTGCGACTTCAGTGGAGCCAAGCGAGTGCTCATTGGAAGGAAAGATGGAGGCCAATTGTGTTTTCTGATGAAAGCTGGTTCTACCTTGGTGCCAGTGATTGTTGTGTGTTGGTTAGAAGAAAGCCCTGTAGTAGCAATCCACTGACCCCAAACCGCAGCCTCTTGCGACTTCAGTGGAGCCAAGCGAGTGCTCATTGGAAGGAAAGATGGAGGCCAATTGTGTTTTCTGATGAAAGCTGGTTCTACCTTGGTGCCAGTGATTGTCGTGTGTTGGTTAGAAGAAGGCCCTGTAGTAGCAATCCACTGACCCCAAACCGCAGCCTCTTGCGACTTCAGTGGAGCCAAGTGAGTGCTCATTGGAAGGAAAGATGGAGGTCAATTGTGTTTTCTGATGAAAGCTGGTTCTACCTTGGTGCCAGTGATTGTCGTGTGTTGGTTAGAAGAAGGCCCTGTAGTAGCAATCCACTGACCCCAAACCGCAGCCTCTTGCGACTTCAGTGGAGCCAAGCGAGTGCTCATTGGAAGGAAAGATGGAGGTCAATTGTGTTTTCTGATGAAAGCTGGTTCTACCTTGGTGCCAGTGATTGTCGTGTGTTGGTTAGAAGAAGGCCCTGTAGTAGCAATCCACTGAGCCCAAACCGCAGCCTCTTGCGACTTCAGTGGAGCCAAGCGAGTGCTCATTGGAAGGAAAGATGGAGGTCAATTGTGTTTTCTGATGAAAGCTGGTTCTACCTTGGTGCCAGTGATTGTCGTGTGTTGGTTAGAAGAAGGCCCTGTAGTAGCAATCCACTGACCCCAAACCGCAGCCTCTTGCGACTTCAGTGGAGCCAAGCGAGTGCTCATTGGAAGGAAAGATGGAGGCCAATTGTGTTTTCTGATGAAAGCTGGTTCTACCTTGATGCCAGTGATTGTCGTGTGTTGGTTAGAAGAAGGCCCTGTAGTAGCAATCCACTGACCCCAAACCGCAGCCTCTTGCGACTTCAGTGGAGCCAAGCGAGTGCTCATTGGAAGGAAAGATGGAGGCCAATTTTGTTTTCTGATGAAAGCTGGTTCTACCTTGGTGCCAGTGATTGTCGTGTGTTGGTTAGAAGAAGGCCCTGTAGTAGCAATCCACTGACCCCAAACCGCAGCCTCTTGCGACTTCAGTGGAGCCAAGCGAGTGCTCATTGGAAGGAAAGATGGACGTCAATTGTGTTTTCTGATGAAAGCTGGTTCTACCTTGGTGCCAGTGATTGTCGTGTGTTGGTTAGAAGAAGGCCCTGTAGTAGCAGTCACTGACCCCAAACCGCAGCCTCTTGCGACTTCAGTGGAGCCAAGCGAGTGCTCATTGGAAGGAAAGATGGAGGTCAATTGTGTTTTCTGATGAAAGCTGGTTGTACCTTGGTGCCAGTGATTGTCGTGTGTTGGTTAGAAGAAGGCCCTGTAGTAGCAATCCACTGACCCCAAACCGCAGCCTCTTGCGACTTCAGTGGAGCCAAGCGAGTGCTCATTAGAAGGAAAGATGGAGGCCAATTGTGTTTTCTGATGAAAGCTGGTTCTACCTTGGTGCCAGTGATTGTCGTGTGTTGGTTAGAAGAAGGCCCTGTAGTAGCAATCCACTGACCCCAAACCGCAGCCTCTTGCGACTTCAGTGGAGCCAAGCGAGTGCTCATTGGAAGGAAAGATGGAGGCCAATTGTGTTTTCTGATGAAAGCTGGTTCTACCTTGGTGCCAGTGATTGTCGTGTGTTGGTTAGAAGAAGGCCCTGTAGTAGCAATCCACTGACCCCAAACCGCAGCCTCTTGCGACTTCAGTGGAGCCAAGCGAGTGCTCATTGGAAGGAAAGATGGAGGTCAATTGTGTTTTCTGATGAAATCTGGTTCTACCTTGGTGCCAGTGATTGTCGTGTGTTGGTTAGAAGAAGGCCCTGTAGTAGCAATCCACTGACCCCAAACCGCAGCCTCTTGCGACTTCAGTGGAGCCAAGCGAGTGCTCATTGGAAGGAAAGATGGAGGCCAATTGTGTTTTCTGATGAAAGCTGGTTCTACCTTGGTGCCAGTGATTGTCGTGTGTTGGTTAGAAGAAGGCCCTGTAGTAACAATCCACTGACCCCAAACCGCAGCCTCTTGCGACTTCAGTGGAGCCAAGCGAGTGCTCATTGGAAGGAAAGATGGAGGCCAATTGTGTTTTCTGATGAAAGCTGGTTCTACCTTGGTGCCAGTGATTGTCGTGTGTTGGTTAGAAGAAGGCCCTGTAGTAGCAATCCACTGACCCCAAACCGCAGCCTCTTGCGACTTCAGTGGAGCCAAGCGAGTGCTCATTGGAAGGAAAGATGGAGGCCAATTGTGTTTTCTGATGAAAGCTGGTTCTACCTTGGTGCCAGTGATTGTCGTGTGTTGGTTAGAAGAAGGCCCTGTAGTAGCAATCCACTGACCCCAAACCGCAGCCTCTTGCGACTTCAGTGGAGCCAAGCGAGTGCTCATTGGAAGGAAAGATGGAGGTCAATTGTGTTTTCTGATGAAAGCTGGTTGTACCTTGGTGCCAGTGATTGTCGTGTGTTGGTTAGAAGAAGGCCCTGTAGTAGCAATCCACTGACTCCAAACCCCAGTCTTTTGTGACTTCGGTGGAGCCAAGCGAGTGCTCATTGGAAGGAAAGATGGAGGTCAATTGTGTTTTCTGATGAAAGCTGGTTGTACCTTGGTGCCAGTGAGTGTCGTGTGTTGGTTAGAAGAAGGCCCTGTAGTAGCAATCCACTGACTCCAAACCGCAGTCTTTTGTGACTTCAGTGGAGCCAAGCGAGTGCTCATTGGAAGGAAAGATGGAGGCCAATTGTGTTTTCTGATGAAAGCTGGTTCTACCTTGGTGCCAGTGATTGTCGTGTGTTGGTTAGAAGAAGGCCCTGTAGTAGCAATCCACTGACCCCAAACCGCAGCCTCTTGCGACTTCAGTGGAGCCAAGCGAGTGCTCATTGGAAGGAAAGATGGAGGCCAATTGTGTTTTCTGATGAAAGCTGGTTCTACCTTGGTGCCAGTGATTGTCGTGTGTTGGTTAGAAGAAGGCCCTGTAGTAGCAATCCACTGAGCCCAAACCGCAGCGTCTTGCGACTTCAGTGGAGCCAAGCGAGTGCTCATTGGAAGGAAAGATGGAGGTCAATTGTGTTTTCTGATGAAAGCTGGTTCTACCTTGGTGCCAGTGATTGTCGTGTGTTGGTTAGAAGAAGGCCCTGTAGTAGCAATCCACTGACCCCAAACCGCAGCCTCTTGCGACTTCAGTGGAGCCAAGCGAGTGCTCATTGGAAGGAAAGATGGAGGCCAATTGTGTTTTCTGATGAAAGCTGGTTCTACCTTGGTGCCAGTGATTGTCGTGTGTTGGTTAGAAGAAGGCCCTGTAGTAGCAATCCACTGACCCCAAACCGCAGCCTCTTGCGACTTCAGTGGAGCCAAGCGAGTGCTCATTGGAAGGAAAGATGGAGGCCAATTGTGTTTTCTGATGAAAGCTGGTTCTACCTTGGTGCCAGTGATTGTCGTGTGTTGGTTAGAAGAAGGCCCTGTAGTAGCAATCCACTGACCCCAAACCGCAGCCTCTTGCGACTTCAGTGGAGCCAAGCGAGTGCTCATTGGAAGGAAAGATGGAGGCCAATTGTGTTTTCTGATGAAAGCTGGTTGTACCTTGGTGCCAGTGATTGTCGTGTGTTGGTTAGAAGAAGGCCCTGTAGTAGCAATCCACTGACTCCAAACCCCAGTCTTTTGTGACTTCAGTGGAGCCAAGCGAGTGCTCATTGGAAGGAAAGATGGAGGTCAATTGTGTTTTCTGATGAAAGCTGGTTGTACCTTGGTGCCAGTGAGTGTCGTGTGTTGGTTAGAAGAAGGCCCTGTAGTAGCAATCCACTGACTCCAAACCGCAGTCTTTTGTGACTTCAGTGGAGCCAAGCGAGTGCTCATTGGAAGGAAAGATGGAGGTCAATTGTGTTTTCTGATGAAAGCTGGTTCTACCTTGGTGCCAGTGATTGTCGTGTGTTGGTTAGAAGAAGGCCCTGTAGTAGCAATCCACTGACTCCAAACCGCAGTCCTTTGTGACTTCAGTGGAGCCAAGCGAGTGCTCATTGGAAGGAAAGATGGAGGCCAATTGTGTTTTCTGATGAAAGCTGGTTCTACCTTGGTGCCAGTGATTGTCGTGTGTTGGTTAGAAGAAGGCCCTGTAGTAGCAATCCACTGACCCCAAACCGCAGCCTCTTGCGACTTCAGTGGAGCCAAGCGAGTGCTCATTGGAAGGAAAGATGGAGGCCAATTGTGTTTTCTGATGAAAGCTGGTTCTACCTTGGTGCCAGTGATTGTCGTGTGTTGGTTAGAAGAAGGCCCTGTAGTAGCAATCCACTGAGCCCAAACCGCAGCCTCTTGCGACTTCAGTGGAGCCAAGCGAGTGCTCATTGGAAGGAAAGATGGAGGTCAATTGTGTTTTCTGATGAAAGCTGGTTCTACCTTGGTGCCAGTGATTGTCGTGTGTTGGTTAGAAGAAGGCCCTGTAGTAGCAATCCACTGACCCCAAACCGCAGCCTCTTGCGACTTCAGTGGAGCCAAGCGAGTGCTCATTGGAAGGAAAGATGGAGGCCAATTGTGTTTTCTGATGAAAGCTGGTTCTACCTTGGTGCCAGTGATTGTCGTGTGTTGGTTAGAAGAAGGCCCTGTAGTAGCAATCCACTGACCCCAAACCGCAGCCTCTTGCGACTTCAGTGGAGCCAAGCGAGTGCTCATTGGAAGGAAAGATGGAGGCCAATTGTGTTTTCTGATGAAAGCTGGTTGTACCTTGGTGCCAGTGATTGTCGTGTGTTGGTTAGAAGAAGGCCCTGTAGTAGCAATCCACTGAGCCCAAACCGCAGCCTCTTGCGACTTCAGTGGAGCCAAGCGAGTGCTCATTGGAAGGAAAGATGGAGGCCAATTGTGTTTTCTGATGAAAGCTGGTTGTACCTTGGTGCCAGTGATTGTCGTGTGTTGGTTAGAAGAAGGCCCTGTAGTAGCAATCCACTGACTCCAAACCCCAGTCTTTTGTGACTTCAGTGGAGCCAAGCGAGTGCTCATTGGAAGGAAAGATGGAGGTCAATTGTGTTTTCTGATGAAAGCTGGTTGTACCTTGGTGCCAGTGAGTGTCGTGTGTTGGTTAGAAGAAGGCCCTGTAGTAGCAATCCACTGACTCCAAACCGCAGTCTTTTGTGACTTCAGTGGAGCCAAGCGAGTGCTCATTGGAAGGAAAGATGGAGGTCAATTGTGTTTTCTGATGAAAGCTGGTTCTACCTTGGTGCCAGTGATTGTCGTGTGTTGGTTAGAAGAAGGCCCTGTAGTAGCAATCCACTGACTCCAAACCGCAGTCCTTTGTGACTTCAGTGGAGCCAAGCGAGTGCTCATTGGAAGGAAAGATGGAGGCCAATTGTGTTTTCTGATGAAAGCTGGTTCTACCTTGGTGCCAGTGATTGTCGTGTGTTGGTTAGAAGAAGGCCCTGTAGTAGCAATCCACTGACCCCAAACCGCAGCCTCTTGCGACTTCAGTGGAGCCAAGCGAGTGCTCATTGGAAGGAAAGATGGAGGTCAATTGTGTTTTCTGATGAAAGCTGGTTGTACCTTGGTGCCAGTGATTGTCGTGTGTTGGTTAGAAGAAGGCCCTGTAGTAGCAATCCACTGACTCCAAACCCCAGTCTTTTGTGACTTCAGTGGAGCCAAGCGGGTGCTCATTGGAAGGAAAGATGGAGGTCAATTGTGTTTTCTGATGAAAGCTGGTTCTACCTTGGTGCCAGTGATTGTCGTGTGTTGGTTAGAAGAAGGCCCTGTAGTAGCAATCACTGACCCCAAACCGCAGCCTCTTGCGACTTCAGTGGAGCCAAGCGAGTGCTCATTGGAAGGAAAGATGGAGGCCAATTGTGTTTTCTGATGAAAGCTGGTTCTACCTTGGTGCCAGTGATTGTCGTGTGTTGGTTAGAAGAAGGCCCTGTAGTAGCAATCCACTGACCCCAAACCGCAGCCTCTTGCGACTTCAGTGGAGCCAAGCGAGTGCTCATTGGAAGGAAAGATGGAGGTCAATTGTGTTTTCTGATGAAAGCTGGTTGTACCTTGGTGCCAGTGATTGTCGTGTGTTGGTTAGAAGAAGGCCCTGTAGTAGCAATCCACTGACTCCAAACCCCAGTCTTTTGTGACTTCAGTGGAGCCAAGCGAGTGCTCATTGGAAGGAAAGATGGAGGTCAATTGTGTTTTCTGATGAAAGCTGGTTGTACCTTGGTGCCAGTGATTGTCGTGTGTTGGTTAGAAGAAGGCCCTGTAGTAGCAATCCACTGACTCCAAACCGCAGTCCTTTGTGACTTCAGTGGAGCCAAGCGAGTGCTCATTGGAAGGAAAGATGGAGGTCAATTGTGTTTTCTGATGAAAGCTGGTTCTACCTTGGTGCCAGTGATTGTCGTGTGTTGGTTAGAAGAAGGCCCTGTAGTAGCAATCCACTGACTCCAAACCGCAGTCCTTTGTGACTTCAGTGGAGCCAAGCGAGTGCTCATTGGAAGGAAAGATGGAGGTCAATTGTGTTTTCTGATGAAAGCTGGTTCTACCTTGGTGCCAGTGATTGTCGTGTGTTGGTTAGAAGAAGGCCCTGTAGTAGCAATCCACTGACTCCAAACCGCAGTCCTTTGTGACTTCAGTGGAGCCAAGCGAGTGCTCATTGGAAGGAAAGTTGGAGTTCAATTGTGTTTTCTGATGAAAGCTGGTTCTACCTTGGTGCCAGTGATTGTCGTGTGTTGGTTGGAAGAAGGCCAGTGGAGGGCCTACGGCCAACTTGTCTGTGTGCTGGACACTGGACCTATATGTGACAGCAGGAACACTATCGTGGTTATACCACCCACCCTGACTGCAAAATTATCCATCAGTCTGGTGATTCGACCTGTTGTGATGCCGTTCTTGAACAGCAATCCAGGGTTTGTTTTCCAATAACATAACGCTCGCCGACATACCGCTTTTATAGCCCAACATGCTCTACAGTGAGTCGATATATTGCCTTCGTCCGCTCTGTGACCATATCTGTCTCCAATCGAGCACATATGGGACATCATCAGACTACACCTCCTGCGGTATGCACGCACGGTATTAAACGTCTCTGTGTTGACTGACCAAGTGCAATGGGTATAGAACTCCATCCCACTAACTGAAATCCGTCACTTGTACAGCACCATGCATTCAAACTTCTGGCGGTTACACAGGTTATTAACGTACAAGCCCTTCAAATTTGCAAAATCTGATCTCGCGCTTACATTAATCTGTGACTTGCAATATTAATCGCTTAAATATGTTATGTAGACAAATGTATTCCCAAAATTTGATTGCCATACATTAATTACTTTTTGGTTTTGCAACTTTTTTCTTTCAGTGTATTATCGACATTGACTTGCAAGCATGTGTGGCGTTAGTTTATTTACGAAATATAGACGTAAGAAGCAGAGAGTATTTGTTAAAATTAACGAGTTGTTTTACAGCAAACAAATAATTTTTGCATTTATCACCCTGGACGACTCAGTCTAACACAAAGGTCTGTGTTTTGAACTATTGTGCAGATAGATACTGTGGCGTGTTCCAGATATTCCGGATGGTTATACGAAAACAAATTAGAAAGTCTTTGCTTCTTTTTTTTTCCACATTACGGCGGTAAAGGCTAAGTCAACATATCCATTCGCAGCGTTAGGCATTTCTTGGTTCGTGCCGCCATTATCTGCCGATAGCTCCGCCGCACGGCTCTGCTATCAGTTGTTAAAAGTGGAGGTTGTGCTTAGAGCAACGAAGCATGATTCGTTTTTTATGGGACAAGAGACAACGCAAGGAAGTTTCTCCGTTAATTAAATACTCTTCTTTGGGGGCTGATTTGCCTTGCCCATCGAGATATATGCAGCCCACATGTGGGGAAAACTGTCTCGCTTTGAGAACTGCGAAGTGGTGGTCTTGTAAGTTCGACAAACGCCGTGATATCCTGCATTACAACGAGCGATCGGGAAGGTGACGTTTCCCCTGAGGATACAATGGCGAAAGCAGATTGGCGTGTGCAGATCACGCTTGTTTCTCGGAGGCTTGGCATATCGTGTGGGAGTGCTTATGGTATCGTTCACAGATACAACCTAAAAAATTGGTTGACATGATGAAAGGCAAGCGAATGATGTCTCCACTGAATCATCTGGAATGGTACTCCAAGGAGAGTTAAGATTTCCTGGACCGCATTGTTACTGGCGATAAAACGTGGATACTGCGTTTCACGCCGGAATCCTAGCGGCAGAGCATGGAGTGGAAACATCCGAGTTCATCTGTAAAATAATAATAATAATAATAATAATAATAATAATAATAAAAACGTTCAGCGCCATCTGTTAGGAAAGTGATGTTAACGGCCTTCTGGGATAGCTATGGACAGCTCCTGCTCGATTTCATGCTACAAGGTGACACCACCTATGACGACAGTTACTGTTCCATACTGTCACGTCTGAGGCTACCATCAGACGAATGCGCTGAGGGATTCTCAATGTGGACAACGTGATCTTCCCCACGACAATATGAGACCAAACGAGCCAATCAGAACTGCCGAAAAGCTCCGGGCCTTTCACCGGGAGCTTCTGGACCACCCATCATACAGTCCTTACCTGGAAGTTTGTGATTGCCTCGTTTTTGGATCGCTGAAGAAGTTCCTGGAAGGACAGCGATTCACAAGTAATGATGAAGCCAAGACAGCAGTCCATGAGTGGTTTCATAGTGAGCCGGATGAATTCTACTTCACGGGCATCTCAAATTTAGTGCTGATACAAATGTGTGAGCCGGTATGGGAACTATGTAGAAAAATAGTGTAAGATATGTAGAATTGGGTGTAGATTTGGCTAATAAAAGTACAGGCAAAGGCTTTTTGATTTGCCTTTACAATTGACGCGCAGCTACTCACAGTGATCCAGTGTGGGCTGTAATTATCGTTTGGCAGCGAAACGTAGTAGATAATCAAATGTGTCAATATGGAATCAATTTCCGCTGAAAGAAAAGTACAGGGTGTAGCTAAAGGAATCATCCGCTGTGGCACGTCTTTATTTCCGAAACTAATAAACATGATTCCCGGCGGGATCAGGGATTTTCTCTGCCTCGTGATGACTGGGTGTTGTGTGATGTCCTTAGGTTAGTTAGGTTTAAGTATTTCTAAGTTCTAGGGGACTGATGACCACAGCTGTTAAGCCCCGTAGTGCTCATAGCCATTTTAGCCATAATAAACATGTACAATAAATTTTGTTTTTTGATGAACATGAAAGTCAAAACGTTCACGCCTTTTCCTAATTGTTCAACACGCCCCCCATTGAGATGCACGACATATGTCAATGCGGTATTCAAATTTTTCCCACATTGCACCGAGCATGTCTTGAGTTACAGCTTCCACAGCTAATGCTTTGCTATGTCTGTTCTTTCATTGTTGTTGGTAATGGAGATACATGACAGAGTCTTTTATAATCCCCCCCCCCCCAAAAAAAAGAAATAATCACATACAATTATGTCCGGTGACCTTGGAGGTCAGTAATATAAGGGTGAATCATTTCGACCAGTGCGACCGAGCCATCGTTCAGCAATCCTTTGATTTAAAAATTCCCGCGCTTTCAGTAGCCGCTGTGGCTGTCGTTCGAATCAGTCTCCAACTGTGGGAAAATAAAGTTCTCAAGCATATCGAGGTTTCTGCTTCCTGCAACAGTATTCTCGACAAAGAAAAGTGGGCCATACACATTTTCCTGTGAAACTGCACAAAACACATTAATTTTTGGAGTCCCTCTCATGTTGTACAACTTCATATCGTTGTTCCGTACCCCATATTCTCACATTACGACGTTTCACCTTTCCATTTAAATGGAATGTTGCCTCGTGACTTAATACTAAGCTTGGAATGAAATCGTCATCCTCCATCTTACCAAGAACGGAATTACAGAATTCGACATGTTGTTGCTTGACACCTTCACGAAGAGCTTGTAGTAGCTGACTTTTGTACGGTTTCTTGTGTAAAAGTCGACGCAACACTCGCGGATGGACATCGGTGGCATGTTGCGCTGTCGAGTTGCACTGCGAACGGATTTCTGCGGACTCCTTGTGAAACTAAGGCGGATGCCTTCAACGTCTGTGACAGACACTCGGGGACGGCCCGGAGATTTGCTCTTACACAAACAACCTGCTTCTCGGAACTGTTCATGCCACCGTCTAACGCTCTGTGCTTTAGGCGAAGCCACACCCTACCTAGTAGGAAAGTCACGCTGAACGGTTATCACTGATCCGCACTGCCGCAAAACGTACACAAAATGCTTTCTGTTGTCGCCTCACCATATTTACTAGAAATGAAGTGGGCGCACACCGTTGCTACCTAGCGGGAAGTATATGAAACTCGAGAGTTGTTCTTTCCAATATGTCAAATAACATAATAGTTATAATTTTTTGTAAATCAGATGAGTCTTTTTGATAAACCTGTAGTTCCAATTTTGGCCTCCATATGTAAATCTACATATGTAAATCTAAATGTTGGAACACGTGAGGCAATACTGACCTTACGACTTATCTTCGGAGAAAGATTAAGAAAAGGTAAACCTACGTTTCTAGCATTTGTAGACTTAGAGAAAGCTTTTGACAATGTTGACTGGAATACTCTTTTTCAAATTCTAAAGGTGGCAGGGGTAAAATACAGGGAGCGAAAGGCTATTTACAATTTGTACAGAAACCAGATGGCAGTCATAAGAGTCGAGGGGCATGAAAGGGAAGCAGTGGTTGGGAAAGGAGTGAGACGGTTGTAGCCTCTCCCCGATGTTATTCAATCTGTATATTGAGCAAGCAGTAAAGGAAACAAAAGAAAAATTTGGAGTAGGTATTAAAATTCATGGAGACGAAGTAAAAACTTTGAGGTTCGCCGATGACATTGTAATTCTGTCAGAGACGGCAAAGGACTTGGAAGAGCAGTTGAACGGAATGGACAGTGTCTTGAAAGGAGGATATAAGATGAACATCAACAAAAGCAAAACGAGGATAATGGAATGTAGTCCAATTAAATCGGGTGATGCTGAGGGAATTAGATTAGGAAATGAGACACTTAAAGTAGTAAAGGAGTTTTGCTATTTAGGAAGTAAAATAACTGATGATGGTCGAAGTAGAGAGGATATAAAATGTAGACTGGCAATGGCAGGAAAGCGTTTCTGAAGAAGAGAAATTTGTTAACATCGAATATAGATTTAAGTGTCAGGAAGTCATTTCTGAAAATATTTGTTTGGAGTGTAGCCATGTATGGAAGTGAAACATGGACGATAACTAGTTTGGACAAGAAGAGAATAGAAGCTTTCGAAATGTGGTGCTACAGAAGAATACTGAAGATAAGGTGGATAGATCACGTAACTAATGAGGAGGTATTGAATAGGATTGGGGAGAAGAGAAGTTTGTGGCACAACTTGACTAGAAGAAGGGATCGGTTGGTAGGACATGTTTTGAGGCATCAAGGGATCACAAATTTAGCATTGGAGGGCAGTGTGGAGGGTAAAAATCGTAGAGGGAGACCGAGAGATGAGTACACTAAGCAGATTCAGAAGGATGTAGGTTGCAGTAGGTACTGGGAGATGAAGAAGCTTGCACAGGATAGAGTAGCATGGAGAGCTGCATCAAACCAGTCTCAGGACTGAAGACCACAACAACATGTAAATCTAGCGCTGTGAGTGTAAGAAAGACGTATGTAAGTCTTTCCGTATGTAATGCGTAAGGGATGGGACATAGGCAGAAAAGGTTAAATATGTGAGAAAGGCTTAACGTTGATTTTGTTATTAACCGCTGCTTATACAGTTTGTTCACTGTGAGCACTGGAGATGTCGATGAGATTAGGAATCCATAAAACGACGTAATCAGCATTTTCTGGCAGCACTTCTGGTAGACTCAGAGCAACGTTTTCCTGTGGACAGGCTTTCTGATCGGGTAGAGATGGAACGCGTCCCTGATAAACGGATCCTTTTGGATAGGTCCAGAGACAAAAGTCACGTGGTTTCAGATCATGTGATATTGCAGGCCACGCATCTGGGTGACCTCCGAAGATAATACGTTAGTGGAATATTGCCTTATGCAGATCTTTCACTGAGTGAGCAACTTGAGGTGCTGCCCCATCTTGCATGAAAATAGTGGCTTCTACACAGTTGTGCACTTCCAAAACAGTAATTACATGCTGTCCAAGGAGGTCTCGATAACATGAAAACGTCACGGTACATCAGTCAGGCCCTCTGGGTGTGTCCTCCTCAAAGGAGAACGGACCGAGAATGAAGGGGCTTGCAAATGCACACCACACAAACACACACGGCGAGTGCAACGGCTCTTCGTGCACAGCACGTGGCTTACCAGTATTCCAAGTTCGGTAGTTCCGTGTTTTCACTGCACCCTGTAATGTAAAGTGCGCCTCGTCACTTCATATAACACTGCCTGGCCACATGTTATGCCACATGTTATCTACCTCGATCCTTGCCCGAAACCAAAGAACAAATTCACAATGTTGCTGCGGATTAAGCAGGTTTCAGTTGCTGCACCGTTTCGATCCTGTACCGGTACTAGTGTAAAATAGACTGCAGACTTTCTGTGCTGTTGACAATGGTATGGACAATTCTCGTGACACCGCACAAGCAATGTATCTACCCGGGGCACTTTTTGCGAGATCAATTACAGCAACAGCAGCCTCACCAATAATTTCCATTGGAAAAGAACTCCAGGTGCCACACCAAGCTCGATTGTGTTTTCGAATTTCATCATCATCTTCTTTAAACCATTTAATGACATTGAGTCTCTCTCCAGTCCTTTCAGTCAGCAATATTCTGTGAATGGAGCACTGTCATTGCTACCGTTCAAATAAAACAGTTTTACGAACATCTCTTCTCGATAGCCACACTATTCATTCACGTTATGGCTTGTCAAATGGCAGCGTGGATGTAGTAAAGTCATACAACCAGTGTATAGAGAGAGCTTTGCACCTGGTGGCCACAATTAGAACTAATTTGTTTTCCAGCGTAAATAAATCCCGCATTAGCCCATTAGCATATCTACCAAGTTTCACTCTCATACGATAATTATAGCCCACATTGAACCACCGTGAATATCTACACTTCAATTATAACCACTCGGTATTTCAACGCGCACCTACGAATGTGTCATAGCTAGGCAGGAATGTCACACTATGAAGAGTGTTCAGCCCAATCCCATACGTGGCTAGATATTCCATGCGATTGTATTTTCCTGAACAGGTGTGACAATGCATCGTATTCCGACATCCTAAAAACAGTGCATACACCAGTGAGCTTTAGGACGTGATTTGTGAAGAGCGTGAGTTCTGTTTCACATGATCGATGTTTTCGGAACTTGTGTTGTGATGAAGGTCATTTTGCTTGAAGTGGGTCATTGGTTTTAAACACAGAGTATGTTGCAGTACTCTACTACAAACAGAAGATGGCGATGTATTCTGCCGCTTTTGAGTAAACTGTATGGATACAACCTTTGCTTTATCTGCAGACACTGTCACCAGATCTCTGACTAAGAAATCTGCTGCAAATTACGGGTAAGCCATCTAGGGCAAGTGGTGTATTCGAGCGTTAGCGACTCTGAGCATCCCATAGATCCTCAAGAACAGTTTTAACGTGTTCTGCTAGCGAACCAGCGCAAGGAGAACGATAGACTAAAACATCCAGCAGGCCTTTTCGACACTTCCGCTTCCCGTCTTGCGTGTCCCCGGTGAGATACGACAGTCTATCAGCGCCTTGTTGTCTCACGTTACCAGGTCGCCGCGGAAGCTCACGTCTGGCAAAACACTTCCGGTGAGCAGAAGACTCTCCTGTACCTCACACGTTCAGGAACACACCTGTCGTTATCCAGAACAACAATTTCTTGTGCAATGCACAGCGTTCTCCTAGAAAAGCTTAAATATCAGAGATCTTGCTCACAAGTAGTTTTCATCCTATTGGATTAAGGGAACGCAAAAATATGCACTAAGAAACCCAGAGAATACACAAAACGAAATGCCATCCTCATGGTGGAGAAAACTTCCTACATCTGTGCCGTAGGGATCGACACGGGATTACTACATAAAATGATACGTCGTAAAATATGACAGTTATCTTTGTTGATGATGTAACTGAAGCCTAAAGGGACAAACTTCAAGGCTAGAAAATATAAATAAAATGTGCGTGAAATTATTAACTGGTTCTCTACAAATGAACTACATTGGGGTGAGGAAAGTCTGGGTACCTCCTAGTATTTTGTCGGACCTCCACTTGCCGGCGTAATGCAGCAACTAGACACAGCATGACTCAACAATTCATTGGAATTCCCCTGCAAAAATACTGAGCCGCGTAGCCTCTACAGCCGTCCGTAATTGCGAAAGTGTTGCCGCTGCAGGTTTTTGTGTACGAATTGACCTGTCGATTATGTTCCATAAAAGTCCCATGGAATTCATTCGGACGATCTGCGTGGCCATATTATTCGCTCGAATTGTCCGGAATGTTCTTCCAACGAACTGCGAACAATTGTGGTCCGGTGACATTACACATTGCCATCCATGAAACTGCCATCATTGTTTGGGAACATGAAGTCAAGTCTCCAAGTAGCCGAACATAACCATTTCCAGCGAATAATCGGTTCAGTTGGACGAGAGGACCCAGTCCACTCTATGTAAACACAGACCACAGCTTTACGGAGCCATCGACGGCTTGCACAGTGCCTTGTTGACAACTTGTGTCTGTGCCTTCGTGAAGTCTGTGCCACTTTCGACCCCTACTACCAGCTCTTGCCACATGAAATCTGGACTCATCTTACTGGGCCACGGCTTTGCACTCGTGTAGGGTCCAACCTACACGGTCACGAGTCCAGTCAGGCACTGTAGGCGATGTCGTTAGGTTAGCTAGGTTTAAGTAGTTCTAAGTTCTAGGGGACTGATGACTGCAGATGTTAAGTCCGATAGTGCTCAGAGCTATTTGAACCATTTTTTGGGAACTGTTCAAAATACGATATCTCGTAAATGATTATCGTTAGAATCCTGCAACAAACATTAGAGACATTTTAATTTAAGCTACTTTTATTTTGTTAATGTCAATAGGCATGTGGCCATTTAAAAAAGTGTATGTTTGCATAAAATATACACGTTATAAGTATTATTACAATCTGTTGTTTGGCTAATAATATGAGCCCTGTCTAGCAATTTATTCTGCGAAAACCTCACATCAATAGCACATTCCATTTCCGCAACATCTGCGGTGCAAGTTCTAGGTGATTCGCCGTGTATATTATCCACGTAAGTAACCAAGAGGAGTCAAAGTCAATTCCCTAAGATCGTCTAACGACGATACTTTCCTGTCGATAACAGAATCGTCAGCGACTGGTCGAAGAGTGTTTCTGATCACATCTGATATATCGTGTAATCATATTATATCGACAACATTTGACGCTCTATTGTGCTTGCTTGGGCGATAACCGACGTTACTTTCGTTCCTGATGAACATTCGTTTCGCAATATCACATAATGGAGTACTAGTCAAAATTATTCGTTCTGCTCTTGGGTATTGGGGAAGCTGCTCCATTTGATCTCATCTTTTCCACGAGCCAACAACAAAGAACAATATCGAACGCCTTTTGAAAATCGAAGGAGACAGAATATTCCTGTTTACCTGCATCTACTATTTGCAACGCATCATACCAAGCAGTATTTCACACAACTATTTTTTTTGTAAGCCCTTTTTGATTCTTTGAAATAAGTTTCTAGAAAGGACAAAATGCTCTACTTTAGAATCTGCTCTACAACCCTACAACAGAGAAATGTTAACAACATTAGTCTGTGGTTTCATGTATCCACCCATTTGTCCTGTTTATAAACAAGAGTGACCTTCGTTATTTTCCAGTTAAGCTGACTATTCACTATCCCAAAGATATTCGATAAATATGAGCTGGTAAAAGGCATTAATCCTGTTGAACATATTAGTATTTAACTCAACTTCTGTCAAAGCCAAATGTATGCTGCACTTCGAATTGTTTTTTCAATAGAAGGAATGTTATTTCTTTAGTAACCCACTTGTAAGTTTATGCGTCGTTTGGACGGCAATGCAGCAGTAGAACTCTCATGAATTAATGCACCTAATGAAGAGAGGCAGATTTCGAGATGGGGCGTTAGTAAGCGCGAGAGCCTCAAGAGAGTGCCGACTAATTCCAATGGTAAGAGAGGTATCGTGTATCGTGGAGACGTTTACTGTTGTAATTAAGGGAGTGTACCTTCGCGAAAGTGTCAGGCAAAATATTACTTCTTCCTACATATATCTC
Source organism: Schistocerca gregaria (assembly GCF_023897955.1). Lineage (NCBI taxonomy): Eukaryota > Metazoa > Arthropoda > Insecta > Orthoptera > Acrididae > Schistocerca > Schistocerca gregaria. Next base: position 882,528,432 of record NC_064922.1, read on the forward strand.
ACAAAATGAACACGACAAGAAAATAAGAGAAAATACTTATATGGATGCTTATCGAGAGTCGTTCTTCGTACACATCGTTCGTGAATGGAACAGGGAACGGGGAATTGACTATGCTATCAAAAGTACCCTCTGTCACACACCATAAGATGGCTTATGGGCTGTTGATGTAGATGTAAATATCGATGTATAAGTTAAATCAGAACTTAATATTTCAGTTTTTTGTGCTGACCTTCAGTTTTAGCACTAGCCGTGTCTGCGAAAGGCTGGGTGGAACTTTTCGTTTTGTACGAGCCGTTCGCCCAACAGACCTGGTACCCCTCCCACACCTGTGATATGCGAACTGACCTACCAGGTAGGGGCCACACCAGCAGACGACGGAGCCACGATAGAGCACGCTGGCTAGGCCAGCAAGCCGCAGCGTGAGAGCCGCTAGATGTCACACGCCTCGCGGTCTCCTTTCTTCTGCGACCCACGTGATCACAAATACACTGACGGGAAAAAATTGCAACACCAATTATAATTAATTTGGAACTAAAACTAAACTCCTCCCGAACAGGCCATGAAGGCCCAACGGTACCGACCGGCCGCCGTGTCATCCTCAAACCCACAGGCATCAGTGAATGCGGATATGGGGGGGGGGGGAGATGTGGACAACACATCGCTCTCCTGGCCGTATGTCAGTTTCCGAGACCGGAATAGTTAATGTAGAGCAATGAAATTTCGGAAATATGTTTGTCTAGATAACGTATGTAATTGATTAACAATGCAAGATCATAGGTTAATGCATCCGCTAGCTAAGCCAATCCAAATGTGAAATGCTGGTACATTAATAACCGGTGAAACTACCAGAATGTTGAATGAAAGCATGCAAATGTTAACGTATGATGTTGTACAGGCGTCGGATGTCAGTTTGTGAGATGGAGTCCATTGCCTGTTGCACTTGGTAAGCCAATACAGGGACGGCTAAAGTCGATTGTGGATGACGCTGGAGTTGGTTCAAAAACGGCTCTGAGCACTATGGGACTTAACATCTTAGGTCATCAGTCCCCTAGAACTTAGAAATACTTAAACCTAACTAACCTAAGGACATCACACACATCCATGCCCGTGGCAGGATTCGAACCTGCGACCGTAGCAGTCCAGCGGTTCCGGACTGTAGCGCCTAGAACCGCAAGACCGCCGCGGCCGGCTCGCTGGAGTTGTTCAAGTGAAGTCCCATACTAGTATGTCTTCGAATGGAGACAGATCTGGTGATCGAACAGGCCAAGGCAAGATGTAAACACTCTGCGAAGCATGTTGGATTACAGTAGTGTATGTGCCTAACGTTATCCTGCTGGAAAACACCCTCTAGTTTGCTGTTCATGAATGGCAGCAGAACAGGTCGAATTACCAGACTGACTAAGAAATTTGCAGTCAGGGTTCGTAGGATAACTACGAGAGTTCTCCTGCTGTCATATGAAATTGTAACCCAGACACCAGCTCGAGGTGTAGGTCCAGTGTGTCTAGAGCGCAGACAGGCTAGCTGCAGGCACGCAACTGTCCCCCTTCTAACCAACACACTGCAATCACTGCCACCGAGGCAGCACCAGCTTGCATCACATATTCACCCTGCCCTCCAATGAGCTGTCGTTTGACATCACTGAATTCGCAAATGGTGGTGGCTTGGGGTCAGTGCAGCGCACGCCACAGGGCGTCTGGCTCGGAGCTGTGCTTTAAGGAACCGTTGTGGTGCCAACTGCTGCTCATATCGCTGCTGTAGATGGAGTACGATGCGCCAGAACCATACGCGATGTTCTTCACTCTCGGCTGTGCCACGTGGTCGTCTGGAGTCAAGTCTTCTTGCAAGGGTATATTCCCGTAACCACAGGTGCCAGCAGTCATGATCGGTGGCGACATTCCGGCCACGTCTTTCTGGAATATCGCAGAAGGAACATTTAGCTTCCCGCAGCGCTACTATACCATCTCGTTCAAACTCAGTGAGATGTTGATAATGGCGTCTTTGTAACCTTACAGGCATTCTTGACTAACACCAACTCTCCACGCCCAATCTCGAAGATAACTAACGGCCACGGCCTTTCCAGTGTGCACTTGAAGTAAACCTGATTTGCATCCTCATAGTAATGTTACTATCATCACTCTCATGAGAATCGCGAGAAATTGGGATAGATATCATCTTTCAAATGTAGAAACAGCCTACCAGCTTTCATTTATATCACACAACTTCTTCTTCATGTCATCTATTTAAATCATTAATGACACGGGTGCAATCGCGCGGACTGTCCGCGCGGTTAGAGGCGCCGTGTCACTAATCGTGAGGTCCCTCCCGCCGGAGGTAAGACCCTTCCCTCGGGCGTGGGTGTGAGTGTTGTCCTTAGCGTAAGTTAGTCTAAGTTAGTTTAAGTCGTGTCTAAGTCTAGGGACCGATGATCTCAGCAGTTTGGTCTTTAGGAATCCATACATATTTGAACATGTGAACACGAGGGCAGACTTTCTAAAAATGTAGAAACACCCCCACTAACTATCGTTTATGTTACACAATTCCTCTCCGAGTGTCTGAACCAGGCGCAGAGTCTCATTGGAATCTTCACAGCCTGCCACCGCCGACGGAGGGACCCGCAGTGTCATGCCATCGCCGGGTTCTGGCCTCTACGTCAGGGACTGCACAGAATTTGGTATCGGCCGTCGACCTTACCTCACCTTACACTGTCAAGTGAATCTCAGACTGGACTACCGTCAGCCCATGAACAAACTTATGAAAAATCAATGCATAATGCGAACCTTCACAAGCAGTCGTTATGATTATTTATTTTTCTAAGGGAGAGTTATTTGGTTTTTGCATTTGTTAATAAAACTGTTCTACACTCTTTACCTGGGCTGTGTTCTTAATGTTCCTTAAGACTTATCACACAGAATTTGCATACTATGTTCTTCAGTATCTGTCTTTGATTTTGGCTTTACAGTTATTGATTCTTGCAAACGCGCGAGCTGACATGAAGTTTTCTCTACAAGTTCCTCTACGTTTCCATTGAACAGAAAGTGTAACGGTCTCTTTTCTTGCAACATTCGACAAATCGTTTCTTTAAACCAAGGTGAGTCTTTGCTGTCTTTTAGTACCTTAACTGTTACATATACATCTAAAGTACAGTTTTTGTTATATCTGAACTTTAACCACAAATAGTATACGTTTGTCAGATTTGAAGTTAATGTTTCTTTTAGTCTTTTACGTAGGTTATGAATGACTTGCTATCGCTTCTACCAAACAATCATGTTTTCCAAGCTTTGTTGTTCAGCTTTTGTTGTTTGTAACCATCGTCGTTGCAGTAGCATAGTGGTCTGACAATAGACGATCCTCCCGAAAATAACTGATAATTTGGTACCTTACACGTCTAAAATATTAAACTCGTGTGTAGGCTGACAGGCCGGTTGTCTAGTATCGCAAGGGGCTTTTAATAAGTTGTTATTGTTGTGGTCTTCAGTCCTGAGACTGGTTTGATGCAGCTCTCCATGCTACTCTATCATGTGCAAGCTTCTTCATCTCCCAGTACCTACTGCAACCTACATCCTTCTGAATCTGCTTGGTGTATTCATATCTTGGTCTCTCTCTACGATTTTTACCTTCCACGCTGTCCTCCAATATTAAATTGGTGATCCCTTGATGCCTCAGAACGTGTCCTACCAACCGATCCCTTCTTCTAGTCAAGTTATGCCACAAACTCCTCTTCTCCCCAATCCTATTCAATACCTCCTCATTAGTTATGTGATCTACCCATCTAATCTTAAGCATTCTTCTGTAGCACCACATTTCGAAAGCTTCTATTCTCTTCTTGTCCAAACTGTCTATCGTCCATGTTTCACTTCCATACATTGCTACACTCCATACGAATACTTTCAGAAACGTCTTCCTGGCACTTAAATCTCTACTCGATGTTAACAAATTTCTCTTCTTCAGAAACGCTTTACTTGCCATTGCCAATCTACATTTTATATCCTCTCTACTTCGACCATCATCAGTTATTTTGCTCCCCAAATAGCAAAATTACTTTACTACTATAAGTGTCTCATTTCCTAATCTAATACCCTCAGCATCACCCGACTTAATTTGACTACATTCCATTATCCTCATTTTGCTTTTGTTGATATTCATCTTATATCTTCCTTTCAAGACACTGTCCATTCAGTTCAAGTGCTCTTCCAAGTCCTTTGCTGTCTCTGACAGAATTACAATGCCATCGGCGAACCTCAAAGTTTTTATTTCTTCTCCATGAATTTTAATACCTACTACAAATTTTTCTTTTGTCTCCTTTACTGCTTGCTCAATATACAGATTGAATAACATTGGGGAGAGGCTACAACCCTGTCTCACTCCCTTCCCAACCACTGCTTCCTTTCTACCCGTCGACTCTTATAACTGCCATCTGGTTTCTGTACAAATTGTAAATAGCCATTCGCTCCCTATATTTTACCCCTGCTACCTTCAGTATTATAAAGAGAGTATTCCAGTCAACATTGTCAAAAGCTTTCCCCCAGTCTACAAATGCTAGAAATGTAGGTTTGCCTTTTCTTAGCTTAGCTTCTAAGATAAGTCGTAGGGTCAGTATTGCCTCACGTGTTCCCATATTTCTACGGTATCCAAACTGATCTTCCCCGAGGTCAGCTCCTACCAGTTTTTCCATTCGTCTGTAAAGAATTCTATTGGTATTTTGAACTGATAGTTCGGTAATTTTCACATCTGTCAACACCTGCTTTCTTTGGGATTGGAATTATTATATTCTTCTTGAAGTCTGAGGGTATTTCGCCAGTCTCATCCATTTTGCTCACCAGATGGTAGAGTTTTGTCAGGACTGGCTTTCCCAAGGCTGTCAGCAGTTCTAATGGACTGTTATCTACTCCCGGGGCCTTGTTTCGACTCAGGTCTTTCAGTGCTCTGTCAAACTCTTCACTCAGTATGGTATCTCCCATTTTATCTTCACCTACATTCTCTTCCCTTTGTATAACATTGCCCTCAAGTGCATTGCCTTTGTAAAGTCCCTCTATATACTCCTTCCACCTTTCTGCTTTCTCTTCTTTGCTTTGAACTGGGTTTCCATCTGCATCTGAGCTCTTGATATTCATGCAAGTGGTTCTCTTTTCTCCAAAGGTCTCTTTAAGTTTCCTGTAGGCAGTATCTATCTTACCCCTAGTGAGATAAGCCTCTACATCCCTACATCTGTCCTCTAACCATTCCAGCTTAGCCATTTTGCACTTCCTGTCGATCTCATTTTTGAGACGTTTGTATTCCTTTTTGCCTGCTTCATTTTTATATTTCCTCCTTTCATCAATTAAATTCAGTATTTCTTCTGTCACCCAAGTATTTCTACTAGCCCTCGTCTTTTTACCTATTTGATCCTCTGCTGCCTTCACTACTTCATCCCTCAAAGCTACCCATTCTTCTTCTACTGTATTTCTTTCCACCATTCTTGTCAATTGTTCCCTTATGCTCTCCCTGAAATTCTGTGCAACCTCTGGTTCTTTCAGTTTATCCAGGTCCCATTTCCTTATATTTCCACCTTTTAATAAGTAATGCAACATATATTTGCTTGGCCAATTTCGGTCGAAAAATCCGGAATATGTTGTGAGACAGGTAGAATATTTCCGCTTCAGCCCCTGTAGTTTCATGAAGTTCCGATGGTGGCGGCGCTGTACCAAGCCTTCAAAGGGGCTTCTGTAACGGAGGTGCGTTGCCGGCTGAGAGCTGTCACTGAGTTTCTTTTGATGGGAAACCAGAGCATCGAAAATATTGATGGGCACGTTCAGAATGTTCACGGACACCTGGCCGTGAACAGAAGCACGCTGAGTCGTTGTGCAAGGCGTCTGACATCATCGCAAGAGGGTCGCACAAATCTGCCCGATCTCCCGAGTGGCGGCCGGCAGCACACAGCCGTGACTCCTGCATTGGCTCTGAGCACTATGGGACTTAACATCTGAGGTCATCAGTCCCCTAGACTTAGAACTACTAAAACCTAACTGAACTAAGGACATCACACACGTCCATGCCCGAGGCAGGATTCGAACCTGCGACCGTAGTAGCAGCGCATTTCCGGACCGAAGCGCCTAGAATATCTCGGCCACAGCGGCCGGCCGATTGCCTCATTGTTGAAACGTGCGGACACTCATACGAGGTGATCGAGGGACCACAATCAGACACCTGGCTGCTCAGTTGGACTTGACTACTGGTAGTGCCGACACATTCATCCACCAGTTGCAGTAGTCAGTGGGCTGCTGGATTCCTCATCGCCTAGTCGAAGACCATAAAATGGAACGAAGAACCGGCGTTGTTTGCGCGTTACGAGGGTCATTGTTATAATATTTTCTCGAACATTCTCATAAAACTTCACTGTTCTTTCCCATCCCCTACAGCCCGGATCTCGCACCTTCGGACTTCCATCTCTTTGGTCCAATTAAGAATCCACTCCGAGGGAGTGATACGTATGTTGCTGATGCAGCAAGACTTTGCCTCCAGCGTCTACTAATAGAGTGGTATCACGCGGCCATACAGGCCTTCTCAGTAAGGTGGCGTCAGGGCGTAGCAATGAACGAAGATTATGTTGAGGAATATTGTTTTAAAGCCAAAGGATAAGGGAATAATATGGTGTTATCATCTTTAATAAAACCAACCTACTTTCAGAAAAAAAGTGTTGCATTACTTATTGAATGCCACTCGCACATTCACCGTTAGTTCATGCATAACGTACTGCCTTTACTGGCGAGTTAATCCACCTGCGTACCCAGTATTATGTGAGGGCAACAACTCCAAATGGGTATGACGCGCCAGCTGCTATCTGGTGACTGCTTGGTGGCAAATTGTTCTCCACGGACCATGTCATCAATAGGTGAAACCGGATATTTCCACTGCGCGGCTGTGATAAATTTCAGACCGCTCCACCACTCTGTTACGGACCAATTTCGTCGCTAGCATCAATACAAGAAGCATTACTTTCAAAGAAGCTTTAACCTTTCACTACAGGTAGCAGAAATATTATGAATGAGACTGTTCTCTCGGATTATATATTTATCTACAAGTCTATTTATGAACCAAGGGAAGGAAGTTATCAAAAAAGTGGTTCGAATGGCTCTGAGCGCTATGGGACTCAACTGCTGTGGTAATCAGTCCCCTAGAACTTAGAACTACCTAAACCTAACTAACCTAAGGACATCACACACATCCATGCCCGAGGCGGGATTCGAACCTGCGACCGTAGCAGTCGCACGGTTCCGGACTGCGCGCCAAGAACCGCGAAACCACCGCGGCCGGCAGAAGTTATCAATATCAATTCTAGGATATATGAATATATGAAAAGTGGTCAGATTATTAATTCATTTACAACGCAACCTTAAGCCACTTAAATGACTATTCCACCTTTTCTTCTTTTTATATGAATATTAGTTATCGTACTTCAGTGTTCCGACTCAAAAATAATAATATGACATTTAAAGGTTTCATGATGGTATACCTTGGGCATAAAATTTCCTTTAATACGTGATTAATGGCGTATTGAGTCATTTGTTTACCGATTTAATTACAGTAAGTAACCAGGAAACTGAAATAGAAAACCGTTCTGTTAACTTTGTTTCAGTAACGAGTTGAGAGATAAAATGTATATATCTCCATTTCATTGTGACCCTCCCTTAGTTATTAAATGAACGGAGTTTGAGGCGTGGAGTGACTTGGACACAGCTCATACTGACCGCTCCCCTTTCCCCTTTGTTGTATAGAGTGGACCTGAGGACAAACACCATAGCAACTTCCCCCGTCTACCTTTGTGAATCAAAATGTAGAACGCCAGCCAAAGTAGCTTATGTAAAAGTGGAACAGCTATGTTTTGTGAAATTCTCTGTCAGGTGTAAAAAAGACTGCTAAGATTTTATTTATGTAACAAGAATAGTCATGTAATTTTCTTTGTACCTATGTATGCAAAAATACCTACAGACAATTTGCTAGGTTTAAGATTTTCACCTAATTAAGTGAAACTTGAGCTAGACATTTTCAAAACTTTACATGTTTATGTGTTTATGTATTTGAGGCAATATATATGCCAAATTGTTTAATTGATTTTCGAAACTACTTAAAGTTTTGAGTGATTTTCTAGGCAGTATCATGCTGTCCGTTTAATACATGTTTAATGAATAATTTAATATGCAAGGCATTAGTGCCATGAATTTTGCAGACTTACAATTTATGTATGTTATAGATGTTCTTATCAGTTTTGCAATTTTGCTTAAGAGGCAGTGAATATGCCAGCAATCTAAATAATTGGAGTAGGTAATAACTTTTCTTTTAATATTTCTGAATGTTTTAACTTCAATTTTTTTCATTTTCGTAGGAAGTTAGGCTGCACTCTTGCTTCTCCTTTTGTAATTAATTTTTTTCATTTACATTCAAAAAATTAAGTAGAGTGTGATGTAGGGAAGCAGCCGACTCACGCCATGTAAAATTCATATGCTTTCCATTGTGTGCCAGCCCCGTCCACTGTAACTAGCTATGACATCACGAATGTTGCGCAATAACTTAAAAGTAAAGTAAATGATCTGAAAAGTTAATAGCATGTCAGGAATGATGCTAAAATGATGATGTGTTAAGTTTCAGTTTAACGATTTCACAGTTTTCGAAATTTGGACGTTTTACGTAAAAATCATCGGCGCAACAGGAAGGAGCTAGAAACTTCAAAATTTATATTCAGATTCCTTTTTCATTGTAATTTAATGGAAACAGCATGCTGGATCTCACAAAGTAACATTTTTGTTGATATTCATGTTTTTCTGTTTTTGTGTCCTAGAAGGTCGGAAGCAAGATAGGTTAAGTAAGTGATCAGATAAAGCTAGGATGTTTACATTTAGTTAGACTGGAGATACGCTATAATAACAAAGATGTGCGAAGTTTCAAAAAGGTAGCTATAAAACTATAGCTGTAGCGTCTCACCAAAGGGCAAGTTCAGAGCTCATCTATTGCGTGTAGAACAAAAAAATAATTCTCTCGCCAAAAGTATTTAACCTAGCCACATTGGAATTTTATTATAGATACTTACATGTGTGCTGATTGCACAATTAAATCGAGAGCTTCATTGGCCTTCAGCGAATGAAGGAATTAATTATTTAGTAAATTGAAGTGGTGTTTTGCTAGCCCAGAGGCTGTCAGTAAGGCAAATGTCAGCGCGCCTTCGGCGGTCCGCGCCGCAGCTATATAAATAAGACCGTGCGAGTTACAGTAAGGCCCCAGATCTCTTCCAGATTCGTATCAGCGCGCACTCCGTGTCGGGAGCCGCGTCGCGTTTGTGCAGTTGTAAGGAACAGCCTTGGATGCCGTATTACGTAACTCGATATGCCCTTAACAATGAATCTACATCGGGGTAAAGAGTTAATAACGGAACAAATTCAGTGATTTATTCTCAGTTTGTGTGTGTCGTATTTTCACGTGTCGCCACAGGACAGACTTTCTACCATTACTAGCGTAGCATTTGATGAGTATTAACATCAATTTTGGCGAGCATTCACTTTGAACATTTACATCGATAACGGTTATTGAACAGTTTCGTTATCTAGGGATAATAGGATCCACGCAATAGACTCTGAACAGCTCTGATAGTACAATAGCTGATATGGATAATCATTTGTCTGGAATTTTACACCCTATCGTTTTCAGAATATAGTGAAATGGTTATAGTAAACTGCATTTTCTATGAATCCCAGAGTAATCCTCAGAGTAATGAACTTTAATAATCAATGACTTTAATTCTCGGTCAGAGTGGGCACAGTGAACTCTAATTACAGGCACCACGTTTTGCTGATCACTTTCTCGTTGCCAACATTGTAGTTATAGGGCCCGTGTTGAGAGCGACAACAAATAATAGAGATAATCCTCTGTTTTCCACCCGGCCGAGTTATAGTGCGGAAGGGCTGATTGTGTGCGGCGCAAGTGACATCTCCCGGAGTGGTTGTGGGCTTGTGGCGCAAAAAACTCCGTGATGCGGCAAGTATGGATCCAGCTGTGTGCGAATCGTGACCTTGCCTACCTGCTACATTGTAACTGTATAGCCACATTGTGCGCCAGGTTGACCGGACCTTCCTGCTGACAGACTGTGGTGAACTCGCCCTATCCGATTTAGTACCAACAGTGAGGAGCGGTTAACTTCACTCCTGCTGGCTGTTCAGTTGTCGAGTTCTTCACTAGAAGTGCGAATGTCACACTTGTGATTTTAGTTGAGTCAGCTGACATACGCTTGTGAACTGAACTATTGAGGCACGTTGGCCAGTTATTCTCGAAACTTGTAAAATGTGTTGATTTAGCGGGATTATGTGCGAGGGTGCGTACTGCTAAGCTATTTGTTAAATTATATTGTGTGTGTCAATAGGACGTGTTTTTTACCGGTTACAGAATCTTCTCATCTGTCATTTAAATCTGGTTTGACCGTTTATGCCTAAGGCGTCACCATGTCGTAGTAAGTGGCACTGAGTGCTGTCAGCTCTGACGGATCAGCACAGGCGCCCGGGTCGAATATTAAATTGGTATTCTATTAAAACTGTTTTCCTGTTTTGATTCAGCTGCTGTCGTACTCAGAAGTGTAAATTGTAAGAGTCCAGCTGCTTTAAATGTGCATAGCGGTGGTTTAAATAGGGTTGCGAAAAATTCAAATTAATAGTGTTTCTATGCTCGCCTGCTTGATGTTTATCTCACTCTTAAAGTCAGATTTTGTGCACTTATATTTAACCAGAATGAGATTTTCACTCTGCAGTGGAGTGTGCGCTGATATGAAACTTCCTGGAAGATTAAAACTGTGTGCCGGATCGAGACTCGAACTCGGGACCTTTGCCTTTCGCGGGCAAGTGCTCTACCAACTGAGCTACCCAAGTACGACTCACGTCCCGTCCTCACAGTAGGAGACGAGGTACTGGCAGAAGCAAAGGTCTGAGGACGGGGCGTGTGTCGTGCTTGGGTAGCTCAGTTGGTAGCGCACTTGCCCGCAAAAGGCAAAGGTCCCGAGTTCGAGTCTCGGTCCGCCACACAGTTTTAATCTGCCAGGAAGTTTCACTTATATTTAACTTGAATTGGATCTGAATGCTGACAGCTGCCTCTGCCCTGTCTTGAAGGCTTGCTGGTTCGCCAGTCAAGTGGTGTTAACTGACATGTGAGAATGTGTTTGAATGTGTGATTCAGCTTGTTGCCTTCGCCTGTGTGCTGACGGCTGACATTTGCCTTTTGTTTTTTAAATGTATTTGTTCTTTGATCACGTGCAATAATTTTCTCCCTTTTGAAATTCTTTAAGTAAAACTTTCTACTGCATTTCAAAATGGAAAAAACTCTAGTTATTTGTTACTATTTAAAAATAACAATAAGTTTTTTAAAATTCTGTTTAACTGCTCGTGTGAGGAGCGTCATTTATTAGTAACTAATTTGTGAAGTTATAAATTTGGTCGCGTCTCTCAGTGGGCACCAGGCAGGAATAATTCTTCATGTGGGTCCTGCGCCGTGGGAGGTTTACAGCCGACTTACATGGGACAAACTATTATTTGTTCCACTATGGTGGACCTTGTCTCTTGTAGTGTATCATTTGCCAACTGGTGTTTAAGTATTGTACAAGTACAATGTTGAAATTTTTCGTGTTGTTGTTTAATAGATTGTTAAATAAATTGTCTAATATGTGCTGCGTGACTTACCAGTCAATGGTTATCTACCCAAGTCCAATTTGCTCAAAGGTTTTCCCGTCCCCTGTCCTAAGATCCTGTATCGTTATGTTTCAACCGTCTTAGCTGCGACGCTCTTCAGGGCAAATGAACTGCGTTCTGTATGCACCGCCGTATTTTTGGTTATTAGGTATGTCTGTGGACGAGCTGCTGGTCAGTAGAACTGTTACTTGTGCTGCTTTGGTAGGTCACTGGCAGGCAACCGATTCTCTGTTTGCCGGTCACGTGAGGATGAATTTGATTAAGTCTCGCGAAAGGAACCGATATAATTGGGAAGGAAACCTCTAAATATAAGACTGCTCGACGCAGGGGTTTAAAACGTTTCTAAATTCCACATCAAACTGCTACGACAATAAGACTCGAAGGACTTAAAGACAGTGAGAACCAAGTTACTATACAACAATTCAAGGCCACGTACCATCGAAACATTGGTCTAAAGTTATGGGTATTTTTTACCTAAATAGAACAATAAATAGAACAGTCTTCCATTGTTAAAAAATTGTTACTTGCTCCAGCACAACGATGTAGTTCAGCAGAGCACAAACAATGAATATTTCAGAGGACTCGAACTTGTCTCTAACGCTTCCGTAAAGTGTGCGTACAACATTCGGCCGTCTAACGGTGATGCGTCTTCCTCATTTAGAGCGGATGCGAACGGGAAAGCGACGTGGATTTCAACACGACGGGTATACCTCATCGTCTGAGCGTACGTCGCAGCTTTAACACTCTGGAATGTGTTTGGGACCACGAAAGCTCTTACTCTCGTCTTATTATTGTGTTTTACGATTTCTGCAGTTTCCCTAAGCCGACAAGGGCTGTTTCTCGAGTTGATCCTTCCAAAAGGACTCGCAAGATTTCCTTTTCTCGACTTTTTATTTTGCTTTGATTGGTTGAATCATAATGCCAACAGACTGGTACAAAAATAAAAAATCTACATTGTCATATGATAGCAATGTACACAGTTTAAGATTACGTTACAGTCTCCCCATGGCACATATGTTACAGCTAAGGAGTTTTGTCATTAATAATTCAAACACTGCGCCATTATACCACATATATAAGAAACGAAATAGTGTTTGTTAATTTGCCTTGTAACTAATGCTCTCGCAATTTAAAGAGAAACCTTTCCTTGAAACACCTCTTTGGTAGAGTACCTCATCGAACATGTGGCACATTTACCACGCTCTTGCTTCAAACAAATCCGTAAATGTCTCAAAGCTCTTCCTTAATTATACTTCTTATCACTCCGTCTTACGAATGTGCCATAAAGTGGAGAGAGTCGTTCGTGAATGCACATCCCTAAATCAGTTTTTCTGGCATCTGTCTTCCTAATGACTGTATTTGTAGTCGTTCTACTACAGAACGCTCTGGTCAATATCTGTATCCATTTGACGACAATGGCTTCATTCTATCCACTGATCCTTCCAAAAGGACTCGGCAGATTTTCTTTTCTCGACTTTTTTATTTTGGTTCTATTGGTTGAATCATATTGCCAACAAATTGGTACAAATATAAAAAAATCTATATTGTCATAACAAATCTAAGCAGTTTAAGATTACTTTACAGTCTTATAGCTGATGAGTTTTGTCATTAATAATACAAACACTGCACCATTTACGTTTTTTTCTTTTCTTTTTTTTTTTTAGCGCACAGCACGACACATAACTGATGAAATGTTTCATTAGACTGAGGGAAAAAATTTTAACACAAAAAATAAGTAATGTAGAGTAATAAAATTGTATAGGTAATATATTTAAGTGATTGACATTGCAGAAACACGGGTCAGTGTAAGCGCTACTGCAAATATGAAATGCTGGTTCATTAATAGCTGGCGTAACCGCCAGAATGTTAAATGCAAGCACGCAACGTGCGTCCATTGTATTGTACTGGTGATGGTTGTGGGATGGAGTTCCGCGCCAGGTGATGGTTATCAGCTTGTGGGATGGAGTTCCGCGCCTGTTACAGTTGATCGGTCAGGCCAAGGACGGTAGATGCGACTAGGGATGACGCTGGAGTTGTCGACCGATGATGTCCTATATGTACTCGACTGGAGACAGTTGAGGCGATCGAGCAGACCAAGCAACCATGTCGACACTCTGTAGAAGCATGTTGGGTTACGACAGCGGTAAGTAGACGAGCGTTATCCTACTGGGAAACGTCCCATGGAACGCTGCTCGTGAATGGCAACACAACAGGTCGAATCATCAGACTGACGTACAAACTTGCATTCAGGGTACGTGGAATAACCACCAGAGGGCTGCTTCTGTCATACGAAATCGCCCCCCCCCCCCCCCCCTCGCCCCCGGTATAGGTCCAGACAGGTTGGCTGCAGGCCCTGAACTGGTCTTCTTATAACCAATACACGGGCATCAATGGCACCGAGGCAGATCCATCTTTCATCAGAAAAGGATAGACCTCCACCCCGCCCTCCAACGAGCTCTCGCCTGACAACACTGAAGTCGCAAATGGCGTGGTTTTGACTGAGTGGAATGCACAGCAGAGCATCTGGCTTGGAGCTGTAACAGTTCGTTGTGCCATTGTAGTGCCAACTCCTCAAATTGCTGCTGCAGACGAAGCGTCAGAACCATACGCCGAACTCGATGATCTTCCTCGTCGGTAGTGCCATACGGTTGTCTAGAGCCCGATCTTCTTACGACTGTACGTTCCCACATGTACAGTGGCTACATTCCCGCCAAGTCCTTCTGAAATATCGCAGAAGAAACATCCAGCTTCTCGTAGCCTTATTACGTGACCTCGCTCACACTCAGTCAAGTGTTGATAGTAGCGTCTTTGTCGCTTTAAAGGTGGTGTTGACAAACATCAACTTACCACGTCCAGTCTCAAACGTCACTAAAGCTCACGACCGTTACAGCGTGTATTTAAACAAACCTCATTTGCATCCTCTTCGTGCCATTACTAGCACCACTCTTGGCCGGCCCCTTGTGGCCGAGCGGTTCTAGGCGCTTCAGACCGGAATCGCGCTGCTTCTACGGTCGCAGGTTCGAATCCTGCCTCGGGCATGGATGTGTGTGATGTCCTTAAGTTAGTTAGATTTAAGTAGTTCTAAGTTCTAGGAGACTGATGACATCAGATGTTAAGTCCCGTAGTGCTCAGAGCCATTTGAACCATTTTGAGCCACTCTTATGCGACTGGCGCGAAATTAGAATAGCTATCATCTTTCTAATGTAGAAACATTTATGTCGTAAAACCCGTTCCTGGGTTCGCGATTTTTTCTGTGAGTGTATTTAAATCATTAATCACACAGGCGCAGACTTTCTAAAAACATCGATCGTCATTAATGAAATTAAGTAAATCTTGTCATAACAGCAGCTGTATTTGGAAAGCGAATCAACGAAGTTTGGGGAGAATATTGCGGAAGATTAATTAATTTAGCTACTGACAATATACAAAATTTTATAATGATTCTTTACTGTTCCGCATACAATGAGAAAAGGCTTTCTATACTTCTATAACACGATGAAACTATAAGATCAGTCCATTTGTTGGGAGCGTCACCTCCATTTTCACAAGATGTTAGACTAAATTTAAATGACAAAATGTCGGCAGCTGGTATTTTATGTGGCATTTGGAAAGCTTCTGCCTCTGCAGTCCACAGGCATCTCCTAGTGATGCTGAACTATAATGGTGTCAGAATTGTTGCAGGTAACTGATTTTGACTCTACATAAATACAAGAATGAAGTGAGTCTCATTAGGAAACTCGAGGAGTCTACGCAGTTACATACAATCTTCAGAGCGCGAATAGTCGCTAGAAAATACGTAGAAATCGATATTGGGAGCGGTCTTATTTTTGTAATGCGTAAATGATCTGCCGTCATGTATCCAATAAACAGAAAAAGTTCTGTTTGCTGGCGATGCATTATAATCTGGCCTAATGGGAATTTTCTTGAAAATTTATAACCTGTTCTCTGTAAATGGACTGTCACTAAACCCAAATACAAGTAAAACAATACATACAGTCCTACACTATACAGGGCCTAGCCAACAATTAGAAAAATGAATGAGTGTACAGCAATAAATGAAACAGAATTTCCTGAATTTTTAGATATTTTTTGACAACCTGAACAGAAAGTCAGATGTTACAGATAACCGTAAGGGTTTACGCTCTGTAACGAATAAAATATCAAATTTTGGAGATGAAAACGTCAAAATATTAACATACTGTTCCCACTCGCTAATGTTTTATGACATCATTTTCAGGGAGAGTTTGTTTTTGAGGAAAAGTTACTTAGGCTGAAGCGTGCAACAAGCATAATACATAGTAACGTTAAACAACGAGGAATACTGGCAACACACTCGTAGTATATATCCTCCATTGCGAAGTTTACTGTCGACAGTCACAATTCGAATATAGCCGTGACATTAATGTATATAATACTGGAAGGAGAATTTACTTATACAGGGTCTCTCACAATTCATGTTACACACCTCTAGAGGTTTTAGAGGGGATTTAGTGGATCAAGTTTTACGTAGGTACCCATGTCCGGAAACGTCATCCAAAGACGCTACAGAGCGTCAAAGTTACATGCGCCGGCGCCTCTAAATATAAGCATATACAGCGTGATTGTGATGATATTACAAATTTTCAAGGATGATGAAGAAGGACAAATGTATCAATTTGAGGTATCCGGAAACGAACGAGTCGAAAATTATAAGCGAAAACCGTTCTGTTACCTCTAACAGTGAAATACATGTACTGGTTCTGTAGCGTAGCCATCTTTCAGATGTGGCAGTATGGACAAAAACAAGAAATAATGTCTAGTAAATATGGGATCTACAATGCGGATCTCAAAAGGCATGAACACTTGTTCAGTATAGGAGATATGTTTCACAGTAGTGAAGGTATGCATTTTAGAGCCCATGTTTATTGGACGCTGAATTTCTTTATTTTGGTCTGTTACCACCTCCTCAAGTTTAGCATCTTACAGGCTTAGCAACAACAGTAACGGTATATGTATTCCATTATCAGAGGCATCCGAAACGTCGTCCGGTTGTCCAGATAAGGTCACTACAAAGGCAACCATTGACAAAATCCAGCATGATATGATAATGGAAAACGGCCGAATGAAAAATTCGTGACATTGCTGAGATTAGGCATCTCAACTGAGCGAGTGCACAATATTCTGCACAGAGAATTGTTATCAAGAAGCTTTGCACAATGTGGGTGCTACGATTGCTGACAGTTGACCTAAAGTACATTTCAGCACAATGTCTGACGATGTTTAATCGCAATCCGCATGAATTTTTGCACCGATTTGTGGCTGTTGATGAAACCTGGATCCATAATTAGACGCTAGAGACAAATCGGCAGTCAAAACAATGAACAAAGGGTGGTGAACGTGCACCAAGACCATTTTGTCAGCTGGTAAGATGATGGACACTGTTTTCCGGAATTCCCAAGGAATAATCCTCCATAAATTGCTTGGAAAAAAGGCGCAACCTTAACTGGAACATATTATGATTGATTGTTGGATGATTTGAAAAGTGCATTGGCTGAAAAAAGATCAAGGTTGGCACGTAAAATGTGCCCTTTCACCAGCATAATAACCATTTCACATACCAGCGATAAGAATGGCGAAAGTGGATGAGAAGGGATTTCAACTGTTTCCTCATGCACCCTGTTCACCAGAATTAGCGTCAAGTTACATCTTCCTATTCGCGAACTTGAAACTGGCTCACCGGGAAGAAATTTTCATAAAATGAGGAAGTGATAGTTGCAGTCAACTAGTATTTTGCAGAGTTTGACAGACCATATTTTACCGATTAGATGAAAAAGCTGGAGGATCGCTGGACCAAGTGCATATATCTCAACGGAGACTAAATCGAGAATAGTAAGTAATGTGAGTTCTTTACGAAATAAACCTTTTTCTTGCTTCTTTACCAGACTTATCAAACCACCCTAGTCAACACGGTGTTTTCTGAAATTCGAAGTTGTAATTTGCGCTTGTGCTTCATTAAAAATACGTACCCTGTTTCTGTGTGTATTTATACAGCAGAGTATGCCGGTGAGGAGAGGGATTGCGAAAGTAATATTATAGGTAAACACAAATTTTATTCGTGAAATATTTTTTGCGGAACGAAAATTACTTTTATATATGTAACTTGTTAACTCATCAAATAATCTCGCAACAACATCCTTTGCTGCAGATGGCGAGATGCGTAGTCATGTAAAGAACCTTCTAAGAAACTAACATCCTATAGGATAAGATAATAAGCACAGTAGACGTAATATGTTACTAGATCTAATTTTCTTTTCACTAATTGTTACTTTAAACGTCTTTTTACAGGCGTAAATAGAAATGATGACGTCGTATACACTGATGGATAATGGCTCTGAGCACTATGGGACTCAACATCTGAGGTCATCAGTCCCCTAGACTTCGAACTACTTAATCCTAACTAACCTAAGGACATCACACACATCCATGCCCGAGGCAGGATTCGAGCCTGCGACTGTAGCGGTCACGCGGTTCCAGACTGAAGCGCCTAGAACCGCTCGGCCACACAGGCCGGCCGTATACATTGATGGGTGAAAACAATGCGACCACAGCCCACGGTGCGACCGAATGCGGCCTCTGGTGTTGTGGGCACGTGACGCGGTAAGGAAATTATACACTGCTTAATCAGAAGTATCCTGACCACTATTATCGCACATTAATATAGAGTGTGTCCACCCATCGCCTTTATGAAGGCTTGAATTCCGCTGGAGATCCTTTCGACAACGTGTCTGAATGTCTGTGGTGGAATGAGAACCCGTTCTTCCTCAAGAGATGAAATGAGCGAAGGTAGTGATGTCTGGGGACTGGAGCGAAAACGAAGTTCTGATCCATCTCAAAGGTGTTTCGTGGGATTCAATAGGGATTATGGACAGGACAATCCATGTCAGCATTGCCACATAGTATGCACTGACAGGCTGATACAGCCATCGTCTGCAAACTGTTCCTGTACAGTACCCAGCACACAATGATATAAAAAATGTTAACATCATCTAGCGCTTTCTAAAGCGCAATAAGGGAAATACGTAACTACGAAAAACACCCATATACGACAATACCGTCTCCTCCATTCTTTTCTTTTGGCTCTATGCACAATGGCAGGCAACGTTCGCCAAACATTCGCCAAAACCAAACCCTTCCATTGGATTCCCACAAGATAGAGCGTTATTCATCACTCCAAATCACTCTTCCTTCACTGCCCAGTGGCGTCCCTCTTCACGTCACCTCAAGCGTGCCGGCCGGTGTGGCCTAGCGGTTCTAGGCGCTTCAGTCTGGAACCGCTCGACTGCTACGGTCTCAGGTTCGAATCCTGCCTCGGGTATGGATGTGTGTGATGTCCTCAGGTTATTTAGGTTTAAGTAGTTCTAAGTTCTAGGGGACTGTTGACCTCAGATGTTAAGTCCCATAGTGCTCAGGGCCATTTGAACCATTTGAACCTCAAGCGTCGGTAATCATTGACCCCAGGAGTGCGTGGATAATGACTAGCTGCTCGGCTATTGTATACCATTCTTTTAAACTCGCTCAGGACAGTTATTGGGCTCGTTTTGGAACTCACGAGGGATTCCTTCCGCCCTCCGCAGTGCCCGTCGATCCCTATGCGTACGTCAGATCTGCCTGGTCTTCGTCGTTGATACCGCACTCCATAAGCGAATGGAGAGGGCAGAAACCACATATCTCGTCTTACAGTGGGAGGTACCCTCTGCTATGCTGTTCACAGAGATTTACGGTTGTAGACGTAGGCCACTACACACACACCAGTTGATCGGCCGACCGTCCGACCAATTTCGAGGCAAGAATGAGATTTTCACTCTGCACCGGAGTGTGCGCTGACATGAAACTTCCTGGCAGATTAAAACTGTGTGCCGGATCGGGACGCGAACTCTGGATGTCTCCACAATATACTTTCTTCCAGGAGTGCTAGTTCTGCAAGGTATGCAGGAGAGCTTCTGTGAAGTTTGGAAGGTAGGAGACGAAGTACTGGCGGAATTGAAGCTGTGAGGACGGAGTGGTGCTTGGGAAGCTGAGATGGTAGAGCACATTCCAGCGAAAGGCAAAGTTCCCGAGTTCGAGTCTCGATTCGGCACACAGTTTTAATCTGCCAGTAAGTTTCAATTTCGTGGCAGCCTACATACGTCCATACCGACTGCACTCAGCGATTTCAGTGCTGCCCTGCCGTTGTGATTTGCTTATCTAAAGTTGATTGAGTTTATATGCTATAATATCCCGGTTCGTCTTATACAGAAACAAAAACGGAGGTTTGCCTTGGCTGCTTCAGAGATAAGAAGACTTAAAAAAAGGCGAGAAATAGCTGCGGACGAAGAAGTGGCTACTGCCAGCCTACTGGTAGCCGATTATTTTTGTAATTATTTAAGACCGATGAATCGTACATTTCTGAGCTGTTGAACACCACCAAACCATTCTTAACGAAAAAGAATAATGTAATGACAGCGGCTGCAACGTTCGAAGAGGATTGTTAACTAAATTACGATTTCTAGCCACAACCAGAAGTTAAGAGTATCTCATTTTCAGTACTGCTGTATCCCCACAATTATTAATTAAAATGATTCCTCACACCTGCACCGTCATTTGTAGTTGACTGAGGCTATACATCATGGCAAGGGAAAATAAATAAAACAAAAGGCGAATGTGTAAACGTTTTTGATTTAATTATATATTTAGCTTAAAAATGGTTCAAATGGTTCTCAGCACTATGGGACTTAACATCTGAGGTCATCAATCCCCTAGAACTTAGAACTACTTCAACCTAAGTAACCTAAGGACATCACACACATCCATGCCCGAGGCAGAATTCGAACGAGCGACCGTAGCAGTCGCGCGGTTCCAGACTGAAGCACCTAGAACCACTCGGCCACCGCGGTCGGCTTTAGCTTGAAAGATGACCTGTAAGTCAAAGAAACTCAATTCAAACTCGAAGAAGAAAGACTACACATTGCTGTGGCGTACATCGTCCAATAAACACAACAACAGATACGTAAGAAAGGAAGCATATAGCAACTGATAGAACCCTAAAAAACAACCCAGACACTGATATTCATAACAAAGCGCTTGGTTATAGGCTGGATTTTTGTAACTAATAACAACGAAGCAAGTATATTCATGAATTAACGTCCACTGAATGTTCATATTTCAGTTTTTTTATTTTATTTCCGGTAAGCATCGGAAATAAATCTAAAAGCGGAAATACAGAAAGGTCAGCGGAATTTTAATGTCTCCGTGTGACACACGAAACCATTATAGATTCAGACACAAAGAAATTACAGAGTTCGGCTGCGAGTGAGCATTGATTTAAATCAATGGGGACAGTTGAAAATCTGTGCCGGACTGGCAACTGAACCCGGGTTTAAGCTGCTGGCGCGGCTGATCCGCACATCAGTAGCAGACAAATTGCGCGAGAATCGCGAATCTCAAAAACGTCGGTACTGAGAATGCTACATCAACATCGATTGCACCCGTACCATATTTCTATACACCAGGAATTGCATGGCGACTACTTTGAACGCCGTGTACAGTTCTGCCACTGGGCATAAAAGAAATTGAGGGACGATGACAGATTTTTTGCGCGCGTTCTACTTAGCGACGAAGCGTCATTCACCAACAGCAGAAACGTATACCGGCATAATATGCACTACTGGGCAACGGAAAATCCACGATGGCTCCGACAAGTGGAACATAAGCGAGCTTGGCGGGTTAATGTATGGTGCTGCATTATGGGAGGAAGGTTAATTGGCCCCCATTTTATCGATGGCAATATAAATGGTGCAGTGTTTGCTGATTTCCTACGTAATGTTCTATCGATGTTACTACAAGGTGTTTCACTGCATGGCAGAATGGCAATGTACTTCAAACATGGTGGATGTACTGCACATAGCTCATGTGCAGTTGAAGAGGTATTGAATAGCATATTTCATGACAGGTGGATGGGCCGTCGAAGCACCATACCATGGCCCCTCGTTCACCGGATCTGACGTCCCCCGGTTTTTTTCTGTGGGGAAAGTTGAAGAGTATTTGTTATCTTGATCCACCGACAACGCCTGACAACATGCATCAGCGCATTGCGAATACATGTGCGAACATTACGGAAGACGAACTACTTGCTGTTGAGAGGAATGTCGTTATACGTATTGCCAAATGCATTGAGATGACAGACATCATTTTGAGCATTTATTGCATTAATGTGGTAGTTACAGGTAACCACGCTGCAACAGCATCCGTTCGCAGAAATAAGTTCACAGAGGTACACGTATCACATTGGAACAACCGAAATAAAATGTTCAAACGTACCTACGTTCTGCATTTTAATTTAAAAAACCTACGAGTTACCAACTGTTCGTCTAAATTGTGAGCCATATGTTTGTGACTATTACAGCGCCATCTGTCACAAAGCGAAAAAAGTGGTCCAACCAAAACATTCATATTTCTTTACGTATTACACGAATATATAATAAAAAAAAGGGGGTCCTCATTTAAAAAAAAAAAAACGGCGTTGATATCCGTTTGACCTACGGCAGCGCCATCTAGCGGGCCAACCATAGCGCCATCTGGTTTCCCCCTTCAAGCTAGGGAAGTTTCGTTCTGTGTAGTTTTTACGATTGACGCTTATTTCATGAGATATTTGGCCCGGTAACGATCAATGCACCACCCTGTGTATGTGGAGTCTGTTCTTTCACATTACGAGTTCGTTGAAAACTGAAAATAGTGCTTCATTCTTGCATCTATATTTACCACTCTCTCCGCCTGACGTGTCCCACAAACATCTGCAATCTTTAAATTTCTCCACAAACTCTCTCCTAGAAGTTTCGTCCACCTCACAGCCTGTTCCACGTATTAGAACAGCATTTATTCCTTAATGAAACTTGTTGTAAGTAATATATTTTTATTTCCAACCAGTAGCTCAATACATAGTATCAATACTAGGAATGAGAACAATCTACGTAAAGACCTAAAATCACTTGCATTGGTCCAAAAAGGGGTCCAATATTCAGGAACACACATTTTCAATAAATTGCCAGCAACCGTTGAAAACTTGGTTTCAGATAAAGCAAGGTTTAAACAGAGTTGAAAGACTTTTTGGTAGGCTAATCTATCTACTCTATAGATGAATATCTTAACAGATACTGTTAAGCCAGCTTAAGTAAAATGTCTGTTAGACTTTAGTTTTGACGGCACTTGATCACAACAATCAAGATTAAGTATTTTTTGTATGATAAATTTATTAATAGTGCATAACAATGTTTCATTCTGACAGCGTGTTAATTCTGTAAGTATTAGCTGTTCCAGTTTACTGCATTATATCACCTTTATTTATTTATTTATTTAGCCATCTGTGGACATTTTAAAATGTATGGATATTGTCAGTACATACATATATTTATACAGTTTGTTGTCATTTGTTGTTACATGTAGTTAAACATTGTAACAGACAAGTTATTTACAATCATTTTGCTCCTTATCAAAATATTGTGAAACAAAAGCTATTTACAATTATTTTGTACTAAGGAATTCACTTATAGTGTAAAAGCAGTGTTCCTGCAAAAACAATTTAAGATTTTTCCTAAAGCGATACATGTTATGTGCTTCTTTTATTTTGTGCGGCAGTTTATTATACAGTTTTACACCTTTATACAAGAAGCTATTTTGAATCTTGTCTTTATTCTTCCTGTCTAGGTGAAGACAGTGACTTGTTCATGTACTACAGTTACGAAAATTGCTATTTGTGCTATAATTTTCTATATTTTTCTTGATGTACACTATGGTTTGGAACATAAATTCACAAGGAACAGTTAGAATTTCTAACATTTTTAAAAGTTCTCTGCAGTGGGCCCGCTTAGTGCTTTTTGTTAAAATTCTTACTGCTCTCTTTTGCATTTTAAATACTGTTTGTAAATTCTGAGCACTGTTTCCCCAGAAAATAATACCATAACTGATTACTGAATGAACATAACTAAAGTATACAATTCTCAAACATTCACTAATGCATGCGGATTCAAGGACTCTAAGTGCATAACATGTTGTGGATGTCTTTCTCGAGAGTTTCATAGCATGTTCATTCCACTTCATTTGGCTATCAATGTGCAACCCTCAGAATTTTGTTGTAGGTACATCATATATGGAGATGTTATCTAGTTTTAAATTTAAGGGGCTCTGTTTTCTATTCATTCTGAAGCATATTGTATTTGTATTCTTTACGTTGAGAGTTACTTTGTTTTCCTGAGACTATTTGTGAACATCCCTCAGCACTTCAGTAGAATTTTCCAACATTTGTGCTGGTGATTACTATGTTGCTGTCATCCGCAAACAATATCTTCTCTCCATGGCTGATATGTTGTGGGAAATCATTTATACACACCAGAAATAATACAGAGTCTAGTACACTTCCTTGAGGGACCCTAGTATTGATATATTTTGGATCAGATATATGTTTCTCAATGTACTTTGAATCACTGGAGACATTTGTAATGTCTACTGACTGTACTCTGTTTTCTAGATATGAACGAAACCATTTGAGAACCTCTCTCCTTACTCCTAGTGCCTGTAATGTATGATGCAGCTTCTGGTGGTCAAATATAAAAAAGCCTTACATAGCTGTTGTCATCTAGTGCTTCTAAAACTGTTTTTGTAAATTGTGCTATTGCAGATTCTGTACCTCTACCAGGCCTGAAACCATGTTGGCCATTGGAGAGGAGGTTGAATTTACTTAGATAGCTCAAAAGCCCGTTTTTCATTATTGTTTCTATCACTTTGGAAAAGCATGACA
Organism: Schistocerca gregaria; assembly: GCF_023897955.1. Taxonomy (NCBI): domain Eukaryota; kingdom Metazoa; phylum Arthropoda; class Insecta; order Orthoptera; family Acrididae; genus Schistocerca; species Schistocerca gregaria. Next base: position 882,552,937 of record NC_064922.1, read on the forward strand.
GTAGGGCTATAGGTCTGTAGTTCTCAACGTTTTCTACGTCACCTTCAATGTGAACTGGTAAAATTTTGGCATGCTTTAGATAGTCAGGGACGAACGAGTTTTGAAGGATTCATTTATGACTTCTGTTAGGAACTTACCATATATGCATTTTTTCAGCACACACGTTGGGATTTCATATAAACCTGCCGAGTTTTTGTTCTTTAATTGCCTTACAACATTGCATACTTCCTTCTCAGTAGTTGGAAGCAATACGATTGAGTTTGCTATATGCTTCTGTATTGTTTGATTAGCACCTTTTGGAAAAAAAAATTCTGTAAGTTCGTTGCAATGCTGCTACAGTAGGTATTCACATATCTTGCTAATTCTTTCGGGTTACTTTCTAAGCTTTCCTTGTTCCTGATTTGTATGTTTGTACCTCTCTGCTTCACAGTTCCTGTTTTTTGTTTCACTACAGCCCATGTCGCTTTACTTTTATTATTTATTTCGACAATATCCTGACAAATGATCAAGGTATTATACACAAATGTTCCACTCCCACGAGAAACGTCTCATTTTTTTTTAGTCTATGGAACGAAAACTAATCTAAATTTAATCTCTTGCTCAGTAACTAAAGAACATTTGTCTGGCTCTTGGCACTAACGCCACACATGGCGTGGATTGGTGGGAGGATCGGCTGTAGGGTGGTCCTATCCGCCCAGATACTGACAAGGAAAGTTCGACGGTCGGTCGCTCGAAACGCTTACACACGTCCAATCCGTCGGTCGGTTTGTCGGTTGGTTCGCGTTTACAAGTGTTGATGTCCGTTTCGCTGTGCTGCCGCAGCGGCGCTAGTTCCTCGCCTGTACCTGATGGTGGCGCTGCCTGGTGGCTGGACTTGGAATCCTCGAGCCCGCAGTTCCGGCGCGGAAGCCAGTCTGCAACCAGGCAGACGGCTACGAGGATCAAAGTGCTGCTCACAGCCTACACCATGGGTGCGCGGCCACTGTTGCCGTTACTGCTGCTGACGTCCCTGGCCGCAGCTCAGTTCTATGAAGTCCCGCAGCCGCTCATCCAGGCCCTCAAGCCACGAGGACTCCGAATCTCCATACCAGGTGAGCTGCGCCTTATGTTGTCGCATCCATAGGCAGCTGCTGTCAACCCCGCACCAACTGTTCACTACTGATACACGCATTGCCCTTGCCTTAGATGCAGCACACACAAACGCTCGGCACGCTACATTTCGCTATGTGGCAGAGGGTATGCGGCATACCATTACATTCATCCCATCCTATTACACTCGCGGGTGGTGGACGGGCAGAAACTGTCTTTAAATCTCTGTATGAGCTCCAGTTTCTCTGATTTCCTCGTCGTAGTCATTAAGCGATAAATATGGTTTAATCGTGTTTTTCACTTTCTCTGGAACGTGTGTTCTCTCTCTTCCCCGAAAAATTCAGCGACACAACGCCTCTTGGACCGTCTGCCCTGCAATGCGGCAAAAATTTGTACCGCTGTCGCGTTTAAACAATCGCGTGACGAAATATGTCGCTCTTCTTTGGATTTTATTTCTGTATTGCTACCTGCAGAGTGTCCCAGACTGGCGAGTAATACTGAAGAATCTGACAAATGAGATCTTCGTACACTAAATCTTTCGTGATTGGAGTAAACTTGTCGCGTTCTTCCGGTTAATAAATAAACTGGTTTTGCTACAGTTAGATTTATGGTCGTTCCATTTCAGATCCTTCTTGACGCATATTCTAAAATAGAATGCTCATATAAAGTTGATCGCCGGTAAAGCAGATGCCAGACTGAGAGTCATTGGAAGAATCCTAAGGAAATGCAATCCGAAAACAAAGGAAGTAGGTTACAGTACGCTTGTTCGCCCACTGCTTGAATACTGCTCAGCAGTGTGGGATCCGTACCAGACGGGGTTGATAGAAGAGGTAGAGAAGATCCAACGTAGAGCAGCGCGCTTCGTTACAGGATCATTTAGTAATCGCGAAAGCTTTACGGAGATGATAGACTCCTGTGGAAGGCTCTGCAGGAGAGACGCTCAGTAGCTCGGTACGGGCTTTTGTTGAAGTTTCGAGAACATACCTTCACCGAGGAGTCAAGCAGTATATTGCTCCCTTCTACGTATATCTCGCGAAGAGACCATCAGGGTAAAATCAGAGATTAGAGCCCACACAGAGGCATACCGACAATCCTTCTTTCCACGAACAATACGAGACTGGAATAGGAGAACCGATAGATGTACTCAAGGTACCTTCCGCCACACACCGTCAGGTGCCTTGCGGAGTATGGATGTAGATGTAGTTATTAGAGGCTTTTCCAGGGGATGATCACCTGTCTTTTAACCGAACATAAACCGTATTTATGTGCAATATTATACCTATCCGTGTTGAGCGTCAATTGCTGTTCGCTGCATGAAGCGTCTGCATATCTTCCTGCAACTGTTCAAGTTTTGTCTGGCTACTTTCCTGCGTGTAGGCCAGGATTTCTCCAGTTTTGAAAAGTGATAATTATTCTACATATACAAGAAACAAGTGTCTGTTAATTTGACTTGAAATTAATGCTCTCGCAATTTAAAGAAACCTTTCCTCGAAACACCTCTTTTTGTAGAGTACCTCATCGAACACGTGGGACAGTTGCCACGCTCTTATTTCAAACAAATCCGTAAACGATCACAAAGCTCTTCCATTAACTAGACTGCCTATCATTCCACTTAAGAGTATGCAATAAACTGGAGAGAGCAGTTCGTGGACGCACATTTCCTAAATCAATTTTTCTGGCATCTGCCTTCCTAATGACTGAATTTGTAGATCTACTGTAGACCTCTCTAGTCAATATCTGTATCTATTTGACGACAGTGACTCAATTCCACCCACTGATCGTACATTCTGAGAGTTTGTCAAGCATGCTTGGAATATGTAGTAAAGGATGCGGGAGCTTATAAACATGTTCAGAAACGCTATTAATTGCTTCCACCGTCACTATTTGATGAGGTTGCTTGCTCACTTATTACGACTGTTAATGAGTGAACAGCGTCCTATGATAGAGATTTAATCAATAAAGCAAATGTCGCACCTAGGGGTATAGTGGTGAACCACGGTCCTGGAAGCAGACTGGTCGCGGGATCGAATCGCAGCCGGGCTACGAGACTTCAGTCGGCCTTCAATCTAGCCTTCACCTCTCAATGTCGTGAGCAGGCCATGATGACACATGGTCATTAACTGTAGTTCCCCTGCCCCGGTTGGGTAACTGAGCCATGTCAGATGTGGCGTTCTGAGACTTAAAACTACTAAATGTTTTGTGGAACAGGTTTCGAAACTTCTTGTGACATTGAAGCCCTAGTTTAGTTATTAACCCCGAAAAGGTTTTAGCGATATACAGTTAAATTAGCTAACACGAGCGTCTCACAAAAATGATCGAAACACTTCATCGGGAGGCAACCACATACTCCGTAAAATACCTTACTGCGTGGAGTGGAGGATATATGATGTACTGGTATCTTTCCTCGTGTCCTTCCCCGCTAAAACGTTACTGTCCATCACAGAATGGATTACGGTGCAGTTCCGGGAAGGCAGCTGCACAATGACTCGAGAAATGTTAGTTCCACCTTAAAGATATGATGTAATCCAGACTGGATCTTTCACTCTGCGGTGACGTGAGTGCTAATGTGAAACTTAAGTTGAAACTGTCCGACCGGGACTCGAATTCGGGCCATTTGTCATGTACAGTTCTAAGGTTTCATGAAGTTCCATACTGCTTAATGAGATTCGCGCTTACACTAATGCCTAACGATAGCCTTATGCCAAGAAACACCCATATGTGTACTACTAGTAAATTGCCAATGCCAAATGCCAAATGCCAATGTACGGTGATATACACATTACGTATGTACACCTGCAGTGCGAGACGTTCCTAACGGCCTCTTAGCCACAAATGAGCAGTTTCGCACACAATAAGAATAAACATGAGTCACCTTAAAATTGGAAGTAATGTAAGTAGTACAGGACTTTTGCAGGCTGCCTGCACACCCTGGTAATTCGAAAATAACTGAAATACAAGGAGACTTAAAACCTGAAATTTTCGACTAATTCAAGCTACATTGGAGGCTTTATGGAAGAAATTCAACCATTCTTAAATCTGTCAACTTGTTCTCGTTCACGGTAAAATGTCGTGTGAGTAGGTCTTGCCGCCGGGTAGACAGTTTGCCGGATGCAAGTCTTTAGAGTTGACGCCATTTCGGCGACTTGTTCGTCGGTGGGGATAAAAACGATTAGGACAAAACACCCAATCTCCGACGCAGCCGGAAATCGAACCCGGGCCCTTAGGATTGACATTCTGTCGCGCTGACAACTCAGCTACCGGGGGCGGAGTCGACCAGGATGCTCTTCCCTATTAACAGATGTTTGTGAACCGTGGATTTTAAACTGGTTTTTCAAAAGAAAACTTCAGGCAGCTTAGAGAGCTATGAAAAGATGCCTCCTAGGTCTCACTAAGAAAAATTGGAAAATGAAGACACCAGAAGAATAAAAGGATTCAGGATGTTGTGGAAAGTGTAGACTCTAAAATAGATATGAACAGGACATACCGCACAAAGCAATGACAAAAGATTTCTAGAGCACAGTCCCAGAGAAAGACGAAGACCATAAAGCATTCCACCCGACAGTTAGTAAGAACTTCAACTGCCAGGTGAGCAGGAGGCAGAGACATAGCAACTGCTACGGAAATCGTATTTAACATTAGCTTTTGCCACTGTCTATTTGCAGACCTAATGCCGAAATGTTCCCCACTTTTCAGGTACATTACCACGAGATCTTCGCCATTTCTGCACACCTTTCTTAAGGATTCCACACACGGCCGACGTATAGCAACATTTAGGCAGTTCGGTAGCTCAGTCAAGTTGTAGGTCGCAGATCGCAGCGATGGTTTGTAGGCCCCTTATTGTTCCAAAGCAATACGATGAATTGCACACGACGAATTACCAGCACGTGTTAATTTGGCTGGTTGTCCACGTTTAAAGTGTTGTGTGCTTACCGAGATAGTTAGGAGATAACTATTCCACCTAGTGTGCAACATATGAGACGGCCAAAACACCGTAAGATCTCAACAAGAATGGCTGTGAAACGTGAATTTTGAACGGGTTTTCAAAAGGAAAACTTCAGGAACATTAAGGAGCTATCAAAAGCACTCCTACATCTCGCTAAGAAAAACTGAAAAAGTGAAGACATCAGAGCAATAACTGGATTCAGGATGTTGTGCAAAGGGTAAAGACAGATGCTGACAAGTGTGAATACAAGCCAACCATTTGGACAAATGTAACTCCATCCTGGGTTCAGGAGCATGGTACAGCGGCTGTAATACTACACAAACAGTCGTTATATTGGCATTGTTTTATTAGGCTACCAGTTTTTGTGTTCCAATCGTCGCCAGGTGTGTTGCAAGAATGAAATGAAGTAACACTCGAGCATATGTAAGACAAGGCTCCAACACTCGAATCTGGTTCCGTAGATATGCGAACTTCATCAGCATGTGTGCTCATCACACTTGCGACAACTTTTGAGTATTGGTGCCTTGTTATACATGCAGGAGTGTTACTTGATGCCATTCTTGCTACACGTCTGACGATGACGAATGGAACTTCTAAACTGGTAAAGTTAAACTATGTCAATGTAACGGCTGCTTGTGTAATATTACATTTCACTGACCAGCCACTGTCCCATGCTCCTGAACCGAAGATGGAGCTAAATTTGTCAAAATAATCTGAAGATGTGATTGGGACATCGAAACTGGTTACATCATAAAAATATATCAATATAACGGCTGTTGGTATAGTATTATTAAATACCATTTTAGTAAGTCTTGGTTGCAAAATACTAACGCGAATAACTTACAGAAGAGTGAAAAAACTGGTAGAGGCCAACCTCAGGGAAGATGTTTGGGTTCTGGAGAAATATAGGAACGTTTCGTGCAATACCGACCCTACTACCCACCTTAGAAGATAGGTTAAAGAAAATCAAACCTACACTTGTAGATTTAGAGAAAGCCTTTGACAATACTGACGGGAATATGAAGTTCTGAAGGCAGCAGGAATAAAATACAGGGGGGAGTGTAAGGTTACCTAAAAACCTGTACTGAAACCAGGTTGCGCTTGTAAGAGTCGAAGAACTTGAAAGGGAAGCATTGGTTGAGAAGGGAACGGATGGCGTTGTAGGTTATTCATGTTATTCAGTTTGTAGGTGAAGTAAGCAACAAAGGTAACCAAGGAAAAATTTGGAAAGGGGATTTAAGTTCAGGAAAAAATAAAAACTTTGAAGTTTTCCGAAGGTATTGCAGTTCAGACTTAAAGTTGGACAAGCAGTGGAATGGAGTGGACAGTGCCTTGGAAAGATTATTAGATGAATTCCAACAAAAGTTAAACAATATTAATGGACTGTAGACTAATCTAGAATTAGACCAGGAAATAAGACTTCAAAAGATAAGTTTTGTCATTTGGACAGCAAAATAACTTAGTGACTGAAACAGAGACACTATTAAACGCAGGCATGGAACAGCAAGAGAAGCTTTAATCAGATGAAACTATATGGCCGCAGAGACGTTTTCGAGTCTCAAACATCCGTGGTTTATATATACGGTCTGAAGAGACAATGAAAATTAGTACCAACGCCGGAATTCAAACCCAGGTCCCCTCACTAGGGCGGATGCGCTAACCACTACGCCACGCTGCCACAGTGGCTTTGCATAATTTCACGGACTACCGCAGCATGCCTCCCTCCCGGTCAAAATCCCTTCACCAAGTGGGCTGATATATGAGCAGGAATTTGGATTGAGGAGGGAGCCATGCTGCAGCAGGCTGTGCAACTGTGCAAAGCCACTTTGCGAATGATGTAGTAGTTAGCACATGGGCCTAGTAAGCAGGGGGTCTGGGTAGAGAAGTATTTCTGACGAAAATAAATTTAACATCGAATGTAAATTTTTTAAGGTATTTGCCTGGAATGTAAGTTTATACAGAAGTGAAATGTGGACGGTGAACACGTACAAAAAACAAAACACAAGCTTATGAAATTTGGTACTGCAGAAGAAGCTGAGGGTTAGATGGCTAGATCAGATAATTGATGGAAGTACTGAATGAGAACGGGAAGATAAGGAACTTATGGCAAAACTTCTCTAAAAGAAGGGACACATCTTGTTGTACGAAGAGTTACACAGGATAGATTAACGTGAACAGCTGCCTCAAACCAGTCCTCGGACTGACGAGCAATATAATTTTGTTTAGTTTCGCTGTAGCTCCTCAGCGTAGGGACTTCAGTTAGAATTTGTATGGTCATTCAGAGAACATGAACCACTCTGAAGTGTGAAAGATTGTCAAGATTCGTCATATAGAGAACAACTGAGTAAAATCATTGATATCCTTAGATTTTGCAGTGATTTGCATCTTTAAGCTTCTCCTGTAGACGTAGAAAATCATGGCAAGTAGTAATCGCAATGTGAAGGCTCCAACTAGAATTTTTGGTATTCATGAAATAATTTAATGCTGTATTAAACGTTTTAATAAAAAGAATAAGGTATTGTTAATGGTAGATTTGAATTTAAAATATTAGGGCATACCTTCCCTAGAGCTATACTTAAATCCCTTGTCATTTCATAAACCCCTTCCTCATACAAGAGAGGAGAGAAATAGCAGCACTGCTGTTAACATTTTTATAGAGACGTAGATAATGAAAACTTTCAGTTGTGTAAGTACTTGTAGTTAAATTAAAACTAATAAATGAAAAATGAGTTGAGGTTGCTAAGATGTATTTGCGGATGGAAAGTGGAAACACCAAACAAAATTGATAGCGAGATGTGGTCTGTAACACAGCCTACAATGCCCAAGAAAAACGTACCACAATAAATTTAACACATTTCAACTCTCGTTTTTTGTCTAATTGCTAAGAATATCACGAAAACTTAAATTCAAAAAAGTTTTTGAACTGAAGGCCGAGCTTAAGGCACATGGACACAAATTCATCTTGACCTCAAGTATTCCTTTCATTTAATTTTTGTATCGTATATTTGTAACTTTCTATGCGCGCTTAACTCTTTGCTTGTCTCATTGGCAATACTTTTTACATCTTCTAAAACGGTCCACTATGATAAAATTTTGATACGTAGTGTATGGTAATTCTCCGTAATACTGTTAGTGCCCAGTATCGCGTGCTAAGAAGGCTCTTTCACTTTTCAGAATTAATTTTAGCTTTCATTTGCTGGGCTGACACTTTAATGGAAACCGCAGATACGTAAAAGACGTGAATCTGCGAATGTATTTGTAAAAATGAGGTTCCAAAAACTTTTTCGACCTGTCAGTTGAAAATTAGGACAAGTTGTTGCATATTGCTGACGTTACTTAAAAAACACGCGTGGCGAAACGCGGCTGTTAGAAATGGATAAAGCTCAAGGGTTTCTTGTCGGAGTTCTGCGAACCCCAATCACCTGTAGCGAATGACGTCATGAACAGTCTGATCCTGCTAGCCTCTTTCTTCGAACGGGCAGATGCACGGAAACAGCAGGCAGTTCGGCTTTAACTGTTTATCCATAAACGAAAAAAGCTTCTCCTTGACAACTTCTATTTTGTAAAAGAATTTATATTACTGTGTTACTGTAATGTGTAAAATGTGGTGGCTGGGAATTACTCACATCTGTATCTTTTCTTTTTACAAAAAAGCTTAGAAATATTCAAAATGTAGCTGTATGTACAAATTTGCGATGTGAATGTATAATGACTGGCTCCACATCATTACGATCTATCATGCGAAATGATAGGTGGAACGTGTAACTAACCAGTCACAGAAAATTAACAGCTTCGAATCTAGTGTCATTTTGTTTCAGAGGGCACAGCGCATTTGCTAAATAGAGGTACCTCTAATGAAGTTCTTTTTCTGGCCGTGTGTGAGCACTGTGACCTCCAAATACTAAACTGTCATAAGCTCGCTCACATTTTCCAGGAACAAACTTCATCCAAATCTATTTACTGCGAGAATAATTTGACAGCACTGAAAGACGTAAGTAGAAACAAGTCCACGGGAATAGACATCGTTCTTTCAGGACTTGGGACCCTCCATGTTTCTAAGTTTTCCCGAAGAGCGAGCCAATTGGGGGAATGAACCTTACATGGTGCATCGTGTCCATCGTGCATTGAGATCTTTAGCCATTTTCTCATCGTTGCAGTGCAGTCACTCTTTCTCCATATCTTGGGCGAGGACACCTTCCTGGGTGCGTTTTCCACCACGCAATATGCAGCGTCGCTTTCTGCGCCGACGATGACCGTGGACTTCTTAACACCTCATATCCAGCACGGTAGCCAGTCAGTTGCAGTGGGGCTGCTGTATACCCTGTTGGTTGGAGTCCCCTGACAACACAGGGACCGCTCTGCTGACGCGTGCGCTGTTAACTCCCCACGAATGCCACGGAGTAGATGCCCATCTCCCTGAGGCTGCGTGGCGCTCGTGGGGAGGGCTCCTGGTCGGAGTGGGGTGCATCAAGGCGGATGACATGCTATGAAGCGTAGTACGTCATCTCTTGCTGGTGGTCCGCTGCCAGCAGTCTGTAAGTGGGCGAAGTCTAATTTCAGTGCTAAGCAATATGACCCCAAATTGTTCCCCTCTCTGGCCACACCATGGGAGGAACGCCATGCTAAGAATGGCAGTGAAGCTTATTCGCCCTGATACCTTGAATGTGTGAGAGTTGATGGGAATCTTTGTCCATGAAGCCTCAGCACTTTGCGGAGCATTTGGAGAAGTTTGGGGAGGTGGAGGGCTTGTCCAAAATGCGCTCTGGGTCAGTCTTGATAAAAACAGCATCCTCTGCCCAGTCACAGGCATTACTCGCATGTGACAAGTTCGCGGATATTGGTTACCGTCATCCACCATAAGAGCTTAAATATGGTCCAGGGTATTATATTACACAGGGACCTTCTTTTGCAGTCTGACGACGATCTGCGCGCCAATTTAGAGCGGCAAGGTGTTACTTTCATCCGACGCATCCATTGGGGTCCGAGAGATAACAGGTTGCCACCAGTGCCTTCATCTTGGCCTTCAATGGTGACACATTGCTCGAGAAGGTCAAGGGGATGGCCTACTGCTGTGATGTCAAGCCATACATCCTTCTCCTATGCGGTGCTTAAAGTGCTAGAAGTTTGGTAAATGTCTTCCCACAGTACTTCCAGCGTCACATGTAGCGATTGTGGACGTCCATCACATTCCAATACTCCATGTGCCCTGCCTCCCAGTTTTGACAACTGCAGAGTGCATCATTCATCTTGCTCGACAGGCTGCAGGATTTTACAGAAAGAATATAATACCCTGGACCGACTGTTCTACACGGTGGCTAAGAGGATATTTGAGCACCTAGATGCTGTGGCAATGACTTTCTCTTACACCGCCGCTACGAGGAGTTGTCGCCCCATCAGCTCCTCACATTCATGTCGCCTCTCAGAACCAGAAGACTACAGCTGGGAACACTTCCCTCCCTAATGTTCCCACCCCCCCCCCCCCCCCCCAAACATCCTGGGATACCAGTCCCCACTTCTGAACCACAAGTCTTCTTCAGCTTCTCTCGCTAGAAAGGGGTCCCTTGGGTCACTCCATTCCGATTTCTCTGCTAGTGGGAAAGATGACATCCATCAGTGGCTGAAGAGCCCAAAAGCAGCTGGTCATAGGGCTTCACGCTCATCCTCAGTCTGAGAGACTGAATCAATGAAGTCCTTTCAGACAGGGAAATCCAAGGAACAACGAGAGAAATCCAAAAAGAAGGTCCCCAAGGCCAAGGGAATTGCAGTGGCACCCACACCACCAATGCTAACAAGCTTTGTGTCTGCAAATGTGTTCCACTGTGGAACTAGATCTCGCTGGATCCTCACACAATGGATATAGACTGCTCAGGCAGTGGCAGCAGGTGACCGTGAGGCGTGAACTGCCTCATTAAATGCTCCCTGCTTTCGCAGTCTCAGAATGACGTCATCCTCCATTCGAAGTGCGGCAGTTTTTTCCAACACCTGGTTGAGCTACAGCAACTGTTAAGCTTTACACCTTCTTTCTGCATTGCCCTCCAGGAAACCTGGTTCCCAGAAATGCAGACCCCTGACCTCTGCAGCTATAAGGGATACTACAGGGACCATAGTCACTACAATAATGTCAGTTGGAGTTCGCGCTCATATCCTAAACTCAGTCTGTAGTGAACCTGTGCCCCCTTCAAACCCTCTTGAAGCTGTGGCTGTCAGAATGACGACACAGGAAATAAGTCTGTAGTGTACATCTTCCTCTTGGAGCAGTGTCCCTGAAACAGCACTGGTTGACCAACTCCCTAAACCTTCCCTACTTTTGGGAGATTTTAATGCCCGTAACCCCTTGTGGGGTGGCACTGTCCTTACTGGCCGAGGCACAGATGTCGAAACTTTCTGAGATCGACCTCTGCCTCCTAAATACTGGGGTGGCCACACATTTTAGTGTGTCTCATGGTAGTTGGCCATTGAGTTATCAATTTGCAGCCCAGAACTTCTCCTATCTATCCACTGGAGAGTACAGGACTACTTGTGTAGTAGTGACCACTTCCCATGTCACTGACCAGGCATCAGGCCCACTAACGCCTGCCCAGATGGGCTTTAAACAAGGCGGACTGGGAAACTTTCACCTCTGCTGTCACTGTTGACTCTTCCCAACTCGGTAACATAGATTCGTTCGTTGAGCAGGTAAGAACAATCGTTTCTGTACAAAAAACACGATCCCTCCCTCTTCAGGGTGCCCCCGGCATAAGGCAGTACCTTGGCGGTCGCCGGAAGTCGCTGTAGCAATTAAGGTGCTTCGGCGAGCTCTACAGCGGCGTAAGCGGCACCCTTCCCTGGAACACCTCGTAGCCTTTAAACAGCTCTGTGTCCGCGTTCACCAACTTATCAAATGACGGAAGGAGTGGTGGTGGGAGATATGTCTCGACCATTGGTTGCCATACGTCACCTTCCCAAGTCTGGGCAAAGATCAAACGTGTTTTCGGGTGCCAGACACCAAAAGGTGTTACCAGTGTTAACATAAATGGCGTGTTATCTATCGACGCCAACGCGATTGCCGAGCACTTTGCTCGAGCCTGTGTGTGGGAGAATTAGCCCCCCCCCCTCCAGCCTTTCGCATTCTCAAACGGCGGCTGGAAGGGCAATTCCTCTCGTTCACTACACGCCACAGTGAATCCTATAAAGCCCCATTTACAGAGTGGGAGCCCCTTAATGCCCTTGAACACTACCTGACATAGCTCCTGAGCCCGATCGAATCCACAGTGAGATAATTAAACATCTCTCATTTGACTCCTCGTAATCTGGTGCGATGGCGTCTTTCCATCTCAATGGCGGGAGAGCATCATTCTGGTGCACAAACCCGGTAAAAAATTGCTTGATGTGGATATCTATCGGCCCATCAGCCTCCCAAACGTTCTTTGTAAGCTGCTGGAACGTACGGTGTGTTGGCGGTTGGGTTGGGTCCTGGAGTCACGTGGCCTACTGGCTCAATGTCAGGGTGGAAAGAAAAGACAAGGCCCTGGAATTAAATTTGATGAGACAACGCAGGTTCTCTTCCCACAAATGCGCAAGGAGATCACACCGCTCAAGGTACGTCCTGCCTACACGGCCCAATCAGCTTATTCCAATGAGACAGGTAGCGTCGTGTTTAACTGCAAATGCCACTCGAATGGCGCCGTTTCTCACACTAGCCCAGGTGTTTATTGAACAGTTGTGACGTTGCATGTCAGCTGTTCAAAGCTCAACCAACCAAGTAATTCGTCAAAGACGTAAGTATTGATTGTAAACCATTTCTGTTCATTTGATGGGTTATCGGTATATAAGCAACAGAATGACACCTAATCTCCCAAAACGCCGCACGTAAGAACTGTTTTCCGGCGCCCATTCCTCAGGTTCTGTTGGTCATAAAAAGGTAGGACCGATTGTTTCGGATAGCCTTTGGACTAAGACCATTTGTATACCAAACAGAAGGATCGCCTTCGTCACTACACTACAGGGTCAAAATACGAAAATTACGCTCTTCCTCCTGCTTGGACAAATGGAGAAAATTGGTTAATTCGTTTTACATTCGACGTGGTTAATGATGGGTTGGATGGGACTTCCGGACGCACCATTAGTTTATGGGCGGTTCCTCGGAAAACTGTAAAAAAAGGGTTTTTACTGTATTTTCACTGTCACCAACGGACCAAAACTCGGACGCAGATTCCAAGACGGCTATGTATAGCAAATAGCTGAAATTTTTAAGATATATTCCTAAGGCCCCAATCTCGAACACTGAAAACTTTATTCACACCTTCACCTGTCTGAGATACACAGCTTCAAAGTTACCCTACTTCTGCATGTAAAATCCTACATAGTGAAATAGCGCGAACGAATATGCTGTAAACTGTCATGTGGCAACCCCATGTCGTGGTACAGAACCACGTGCAATTTCTTTTTGCATGTAAAATGCGGTCTGAGGTGTAAAATTAGTTTTGCATTCTTTCACATAAACCACCGAAACTTTACTGCCATTATTTTTTCATATTAGTTACATCTCCTGCTGCAACAACGAAAAGAAACAGGGAAAATGTGCCTATCGGAGCACAAAAATGCGAATATGTTCCTGTTTATTTAAAAGACTGATTGAAAATCAGGGTACCAGCTGCCACATCCTACCTTCCTAGGCACTTTTAAAAATTTTCCCAAAAAATTTGACATGCGAACAATCAGCAATTTTTATGCTGATAGTAGTCTGTGGCAGTGGCAAAGAGACGCGAATGTAATAAATACTGGAAGTTAGTAGGCAGTGGTTGTGGTACAGAAAGAGCGAAGGAGCCAATGGTAGTATGAGAGATTCGGACACAGTGGCAGTGGGACATAGCTGACGTGACAGAACTGAGCTAGGAAAAGTGTGAAAGTGTCTGGGGGTGGGAGGGAGGGGAGAGTGGAGGAGGAGTAAATAGAAAGTGGAAGTGGGTGAGAGGCAGTGATAACGAGACAGATGGTGACAACGAGGAAATCATTGTGACAGTGAGAAGAGACAACGGCACTAAGAAGCAAAGAAGGAATGAGATGTTAGCAATAATAGAGAGGGAGACAGTGCAGTGAGAGGAGACTAGTAGTAGGACAGGACGATGGGGACTGTGGCTGTGACACACGGAGGTAATGACAGTGAACTGCGCTGAATGAGTGGGAAGGGGCAACTGGGGCGTGGATGCGTATGAGCGACTTACAGCAATGGACCAGCGGATGCGTTCGTCATCGGAGCTTGTGGGGCGTTGATAAGAGTTGCATGTTAATAGACGCGAGTATGTTCACATTTCTGGAAAAAATTTTAAAGTTTCTGAGGAATGCAGAATGAGGAGGCAGGTGGTACCCAACTTTTCAGCCAGTCTTTTAAATCAACTGGAATTTTGCATTTTTCCGCTGGTATAATACACTTGGAAATGGCTATACTGCGGAAACTGTCCAGTAGTGAAAAAAGATATCTCGGTAGACAAGATTTCTATATGAACCGAACTGCAGTAATATACAGCATGTTGGCGGTCAGAGCAGAACGTGACACTTTAATTAGCTACGCAGCGATCACGCCCTGAAGATCACGTTAAGCCGACCGAGCGCCTTGTCAGATTCTACCGTATGGCGTCATTTGGATGTGCATGGTTTCAGCACACTGCTCTCGGTCGATCTGCCCTGAAGGAGAAACCTCTATCGATACCGGGAATAGGACCCAGATCTTCTGCAGGAAGAAACAGAGGTATCTTTTTAACTGTTTTCTTTTGGATAGATTTGGCATATGAAATAACAGAAAAGCCGAAGATTTATGGCTTTCTTCTGTTCTTCTGCTTGAAAATACGTGAACGTTGACATATAAGGAACTGAATTACCCTTCCAAGGACTAAATAGGGTAAATTGTTGAGAATAGCATAATTTTGATCGAGGTGTTTTTTTCGTCTTCCCCTTTTCATTAGATTTGTAAGTACTTCAACTGGACACCCTCACACTCGTGGGATGGCTAAAATGTCAGTAATGCTGCCTGTAGAGAGATAATTAACAGAATTAATAAATAAATGTATCCAAAAACATTCATTAAATGTGAGTATACAGAATCCCATCAAACTGGTTATATCCGCGAAAAGAATGGTTCAAGATTAGGTTGAAGCACGTGCTTCATTGCCGGAACCCCTTGACTACCCGAGATGTCTAAGGAAAGTTTTCTGGAGGAAATTTTGTTCACCTTGAGGATCCGCCCCGACGAGTTCTTGGCGCGACAAACTGGTGCTGTGGCAGCTGTGTCTATTGATACAGATGCGATGACACGGTGCAGTGAGAACAGTTGTTGGTTCCGGTGCATATGTCATGTTATATAATGTAAGGCAGAGAATTTGGAGACCTTACTCCTCTACGGAACATGTATATTCCGCAAATTTTAAATACTATATGAATGGTTTTCATTAGTAAGGTTTTATCCCCAAAGATAACGAATTCTCACACAAGCGTCGTGGGGAACGATACCATGAATTGCTTGTTACATCGTAGTCATAATAAACGTACGCTCTATTCTCAACGGTTTGCGACTCCTCCTGAAAGTGTATGGGATGAGGATAGTAGAGGTGAAAGTAAAGCTCTAATGTCACACACCTATCATCTTAAGTCATCACATAACAAAGTAGACTGCTTCGTTAATGACTTAACTTTGATGAATCAGGATCGCTAAGAAAACATTAAGAACTTTCTTAATGGTATTTAGATAAAACGCTTGTCTATAAACTGCATAATTTTGCAAAAATAAATAAAAAAATTTTCGGTCATGTTTGCAGCGGACTTGAAGACCCCAAAAGATTTTACTCAAATTAGTACTGGCCAAGGTGGTCTACACATGTAATAGAATCGTGCAGTGAATTAGAAGAAACATCTTTGGAAACCAAAACTTTCCTTGGTGTCCGTAATTCCCTCAGGGGGCTCAGCATTTAGTTGCTGGGTATGGGCTTAGCGACCCCGGGGTCCCTGAGCTGGGGACTGGGAAGCGACCAGTCCTCAATACCATAGCTCTGAGCGTGCTTCAACGACCACCGTAAAGTGCGACGGTGGAACGTTGTACGGTACAGAGCCTGGGGATCATGGCTTAACTGCCTGGGTTGTGAGGATGGTATAAACCTCTATAAAAAAACCTCAATCTCAGTGTGTTGCGTGCCAAGGAGACACATGACCGTTGATGTAGAACAGTTGATAGTGGGCGACCTCTGGGGAACCTGCCGCCCACAGGTTCTATTAGGCTTACCCAGGCAAGCAGGGCTCTGTCTGGGTGGACATTCCTTCCCCTAGCTGCTCGTGCGACCACCATGAAGCGAAATACGAATAGTGCACAAGCACGAGTCTCTAACAAAGGAAAGTTCAATGCTTTACAGTATGACCCCCAATCGTTCCCTTCAGTGTCCACATCAAGGGAGGAATGGCGGTCTAAATTACCTGGTGCGACGTATTCTACTCGATTTCTGGTTTGCAGCCGAACAGATGGGGAGTCATTTCTGACCACAAAGCCTCAGTTTTTTGTGGAAAATTTAGAGGACAAGTTTGGAGAAGTTGAGGGCATGTCTAAAATGAGGTCTGGAGCAGTCCTCAGACAGCATCCTCAGCACAGTCACGTGCATTGATTGCTTGTGACAAGCTCGGTGATGTTGCAGTCTCTATTACGCCTCATAAGTCTCAATATGGTTCAGGGACTTATTTTTCATCGTGACCTGCTGTTGCAGTCTGACAAGCTCCATGCAAATCCGTAACGCGACACCACGGCGTTACGGATTTGCATGGAGCTTGTCAGACTGCATTGATTGCTTGTGACAAGCTCGGTGATGTTGCAGTCTCTATTACGCCTCATAAGTCTCAATATGGTTCAGGGACTTATTTTTCATCGTGACCTGCTGTTGCAGTCTGACAAGCTCCATGCAAATCCGTAACGCCGTGGTGTCCACTTTGTACGACGTGTATTCAGGGGACCTAAAGATAGTAGGGTCGCCACCGGCGCCTTCATCTTGGTTTTCGAGGGAGACACCCTGCCCAAGAAGGTCAAGGTGATGATGTATCGATGTGCTGTTAAGCCTTACGTTCCTCCTCCCATGTGCTGCTTTAAGTGCTGGAGGTTTGGGCATATGTCATAGAGATGTCACGCCGACTAGACCTGTCGGGATTGTGGACGTACCTCCCATCACAACGTCCCGTGTTCGCCGCCCCCTGTTTGTGTCAACTACGGACAGAAACATTCACCTTCCTCGTCAGACTGCGCAGTTTATCAAAAACAACGGAAGATTATGGAGTATAAGACCTTGGACAGGCTCACTTATACAGAGGCTAAATGCAAGTACGACCGACATCACCCTGTGTGCATTTCATCGACGTTTTCTGCAGCAGCTTCGATGTCGCCATCCTTGGCGACGATCCCCCAAGCTCAGCCGCTTTTTGTGGGCCCTCCGGCCTGGCCGTCTATTCCTGCCCCCCAGGTAGTTGGGGGAAACACCCTCTTCTGTTGCTCCCCTGTTACCAACATCGGGAGTAACAACTCCTCCTTCTTTGGGGACTTCAGTCCCCACCTCTGAGCCGGAGAAGTGCCCACTAACCAAGACAGCTAATCTCAACGATGGAACAATGGACTCTTAAATTAAACAAGTGCATAGCTGAGATTGGGTTTGGACCCGATATTGTTTAGATTCTAGAGCTATATCCACCATCTCTAATAAAATATGCCGTACAGCTTTTTGTTGCATAATGCAGATCTTAACAACGTTTGCCTTCCATGCCTCAGAGCGTCAGGAGACGTCAGTGATCCCCAAATTATGAAATTGCACAAGCCGCGATGTCTTGATGAAGAAATACTTGCCAAGTTAAAGATAACTGCAGCGTGCGCCGCTGAAGCCAACAAAATATAGGTTACACATTTCACATACAAAAGCCAGACATCTACCACCACGAGCAAAAAGGAGCATCACTCCGTTCGTTGTCTAGTTTTGCTTTCAATAACAAAACTTTCAATAGGACGAAGACTAAGTTTTTTCCTTAAGTGTTCATACATGTTCACGATTCTCAAGTACTTACTCTCTGAAAGTTTCTTAAACATCACATGAAATTGTTTAACCGAGATTAATATTTAAGTATATATAACAAGCAACGATGAAGTGTCACAATAAATAAATATCTGCCACAAACACAGGGAGAACTGCAGAAATTATTTGGTGACCAAAATAAACATGTAAGATAGATGAACAGCAGTTAACCATGTGTAGAGAGATGGAAGAATCCATTAAATATACACGTGTGTTGGTTCCCTGGTAAACCGATGGACCGGAAACAGAACTGGTTTAATTTGGTTGTGGATCGTGAGTGGGAACAGATGGCCAGATCAAACTAACCCAAAACGGCAACATGTTTCATTTTAGAGAGAAAATTTACGGTAAATACCGGATTACCATTTGAGCAAAACTATAAGAACTGTTAGGGTGTGAAAGGCTGCAGAGATCATGCCAAGCATACAAGTTGGGAATAAATTAAAAGCACTAGATTACTTATGCTCTAATCCTGCAGGACATAAGCATTTATTGTAATGTTGTTCTACCAAGAACCGACAGAAGAATAAGTTAGCATGATAAATGCTTAGGTTGGTTAATGGAGCGCAAGCACAACACAGGTTTTTTAAGACTGGGGTTCAATAGGAATTGTTTCACGGTTAAACTGTTGCAGTTTTGCTCCTATTGGTGCTACTGCCTTTCTTTTTGCTTACATTGCTAATCAGTTGCTGCCAGCAATTGCTTACATCTTTTTTGAACAGAATTTCTTAAACCTGGTCACCTCTGTTCTTAGGAAACCGAAATATCTCCCCTTTCTAAAATTTATCGGCCTAAACATGTATAAAACTTGTTCATATTAGTTGGTGCAGCGGTTATGACAAACAGGGCGATCTACGTTCGCCCGTTGCGAAGGCCAACAGTTCCAACTTGATGGCAGCTGTTACAGAAGGTCAGAGGAACAAGCTGGAGTGTCACGACTGATGGGATAGAATACCAATTCTGCCGGTGTCACTGTACGATTAATCTGAAAACAATAGTACTGAGCTCACTTGACGCAGCATTTGCATGTCGCAGGCCGAAGATGGTAGCCTTATGCCAATGTTGCCGTCACTGATCAAAACGTTCCCTTGATAAACAAGAATGCGTCTGCTTTACTATAAGGAAACGGCACATGTCGCGGGGGCTTTCAGTGTCACGCTCTTCAGTGAGCAGACAAAACCAACAACGGGAAACGGCTCCGTCAGCTGTGCTTACGTATCGGCAGTTGCGTCAGGCGCATGCGTGTCCTTTCGCGGAACAAACATCTGAGGAAACTGGCAGATGGCTTGAGCAGAGGACGACATGTTCGAGTCTTCCAGGATGTGCGCAGGCATCTTAGGTGCAGCGCTGTCGTGACGCCAACCTGACGAATCATGTTCATGGAATTTACAAAAAATTGGAATAATCGAAACAGAAAACATTTATAATTATTCACTTCCCTATTCCCAATATAAAGAATACTGAGGAGATTATTCGTTGCTAGGAGGCGACAGGGTCTGTAGCTCTTCGCTCTGGAACGCGATGGAAGATTTGTCACGTCCTACAATTAGGTTTGTCTGAGCAATCTCTGATGTGGATTGTTCCATAACTAATAGAAATAGTTTTAGCCCAGAACACAGCACTGAACATTAGTGTGCTGCGAGGATGGCATAAGTGAGATGTACTCTGTAAAATGATGCGTAGGTATTGTCTTTAAACACTGTTAAATGTGTAAGGTGTCAAAAGTGCATAGTCATAAAATTAAAGTATTTAGTTAAACTGAAATGAGGGATTCATCAACGAAGATGAAACCATAAAATTAGAATCCAGTCAAAACATGTGGAACCATTAATGACAATAAATTTTTATCAGATCTTGAGGAGAGTTCAGATAACCTATAGACTAAGGAGATTGCTATCGGAAAGCAGGAAATCAATATTAGTCATGGTCTGGCATAAGCTCTTCTGTTCATCTGTAAACGGCAGGTTTCACCACGTTCATTGCTGTCGATTGTTACCCGTCTACAATTGAAGATAATCGCTGCATCTTGCAAGAACACTGTCTCATGTAATAATCTGAACCTGTCCGAATTCTTTCTTCCATTTCTGGCGACTCCTACTGTAAGCTACGCCGAACTACTACCTCTTCAATTCATTATGTTCTCCATCAGGCACTTTTTCTCGGTGATTGGTTGCAGGACGACATTGCTTTATCAAACATATCAACAATCTTATGTACCCCTATTTCAAATGCTTATAATCGTTTCATTTTAGATTCTCTCTTGGCCATGTATTTATTGTGCCTTTCTTCAACTACTCTATTTTCGAGACGAAACTCATCCACCTCTTTAAAGTCTTCCGTCTGTTTTAAAATTGCCACCTCATAACCGGAGTAATCCAAATCTGAAAGCAGGGTCGTTAATGAAATACAACACTATGAACGAACGTTTATTAGGATCATCAACGTACAGACAGAACGGGAATGACCTCTGGGACGGAGAGTACAACTGTTTATATAAACAATGAATATTTGATTACACAAACATTACAGACATACTTAAAGAATCTTCCAGAAAGATAAACACCAAACAGCAAATAACTGATGAGGTTAAGTTTGAACTGGCGTCTAGCAGCTGGATAGCCAGCGCTGCCAGCCACTACACTGCCCGAAAGTACACTGCCCGACTTATTGGAGCGACTACGGCAACCTGGATCTACATCTTGTTAATGGTCTTTGTCAGCACTGGCGGATCCTTCACTGTGACGAGTGTCAAAGGTAGGCGCTTCCGTTGCCGCTTAGTGATAGTTGAATGGCTTTTCAGTTTCCTTCAACTCCCCTTGCCGATCAGCGCTTCTGTATACGGAGGACATTTGTCTTCTTGATGGTAAGAATCCTCGATTATGTGACATTCGACAAGTGACGGAAGATGTGAAAGGGTCCAAAGTAGCGCTTTAGTAACTTTCCGACAGACCCGCTTTCCACAAAGGTGTAAAAATCCGTACTAAATCTCCCAGGCTGTCACTGACGGGTCTGTGCTTGATGTTAGAGCGCTGTCGGTCTTCCTACAGGGCGTCCAGAAACGTAAGGGAGCCAGCAGTCTTCCGCCCTGGAAATGAGTTCCACGTAGTAATCCTGAGTATCGTCTTGTTGAAACGGGAACAGCGTATTCATTGCAGTTTCGGCCTCGCGACCGTGGAGCCAATAGAATGGGAAGACGTCGGTAGCGTCTTGGTTCGTTGTTGTATGCAATATCACGACGGGCTGAATTGTATATTTCTATTCAGTATTACATAGAACATACCTACCAATGTATTAGGAAGGAGTTCTGTGAGGCCATTCGTCTGTGGATGGGAAGTAGTTATCGGGAGGGATGGGAATGAATTTGAGGCAATTTTCTGACTCGAACCGGCGGAAGAGATTTGGACTCGTATACGGCTATTTATCAACGGATACCGGTTGCAGACGAGGCCTCTAGTGCCTCGGGGAGCCTCAGCTGTAACAGCGTTTGCCTTGTGGATTTCACAGGACGTAACAGGAGAAACCTGTAAGAGTAACGGGAGATTTGGCTGCCGGAATAGGCCGCCGGCAACACAAATGTCTGCAAAACATAGCGAAGGAGCCAGGGAACTCCAGCAAATCAGTATATTAATCTCAGCGGTCTTCTGTAGTTCCTGCGAAAAAATGTGGCACGACGAAAACTGGTTTGATGCGGCTCTCAAAACTAGTCCTCACTCTGTGTAACTACCACAACCTAAATTCCTTAGAAACTCCTTCCTGTATTACAGCCACGTTACGCCTCCACAACTTGTAAGCCCCTTCCACTCCTTCGTTCGCAAACTGTCCGCAGCTCGTGGTCTAGTGGCTAGCATTGCTGCCTCTGGATCACAGGCTCCTGGGTTCGATTCCCGGTCGGGTAGGGATTTTCTTTGCCGGAGCACTGGGTGTTGTCCTCATTTTATCACCATTATTTGTGACAGTGGTTAGATTGGACTATGTAGAAATTGTGGCTTTGTATGGGCACCGATGACCGCGCAGTTGAGCGCTCCACAAATCAATCATCGTTAACAACAAAGTTCTTTCTCTGAGTACCCAGTAAATTAATTTTCTTCTGGGTGTGTTCTATCAACTGATACCTCCTTTACAATTTGTGCTTGAAAGTTACTTCCTCCCCATATTCTTTCAGTATTTGTTGATCCATTTTTTCTAACACCCCATTTCTATTTCTTCCTATCTGCACTGTTTATCGTCTACCTTTTAAATCTATATACACTCAATACAGCTCCAGGATTGATTCCTAACACTTAAATTTATATTCGATGTTAACGTACTTACCCTTTTTAAATATCTTTCCTTGCTACTGAGAGTGTATTTTAGATCGTCTCTACTTTATCCAGTGACAGTTATTCCTGCCCAAAGAGCAAAACTCGTCTACTTCTTTCAGTACCTCATTTCATAATTCCCTCGGCATTGCCTGACTACACTTTCCATTAATCTTCTGTTGATCATTTTTATACCCTCTTTTCAAGACCCTATTCTTTCGGGTCAGCTGCTCTTAAAGTTCTTTGCCGTCTAAAATATCTGCAAATCTCATATAATTTCTTCTTCACGAGCTTTAATTCCCGTTACTAGTTTCTCCTTGGTTTCCTTCACTGCTAGCTCAGCATACAGACTGAATAAATAGGTGCTAGGATACGTAAAGAAACCATACTGCAACTGCGGAAGTTAATTTTCGCTCCCTATATTTTTATTTCTATCTTAAGAACTTAAGAGTGTGTTCTAGGCAACACTGTCGAAACCCTTCTCTAAATCAACGAATACTAGAAATCTGGATAACCTTTTTCTGTTTTGTTCAAGACGCATGGTTCACAGACAAATCTCTGCCTTTTTTTTTTTTTCTTAACTTCATGTTGTAAACTTTATCCTGAGCGTTCCTCCCTTTCATTCCGAGGACTTTCAATATCTCTTCTTTTTTGGGTCTATTATTGTATCAATGTGAAAAGTGTTGTTATTGGTATGGACTTTGAGTTTCTCCTTACTTTCTCTCATTTTTGTCATCCTTAGTCTTTTATTCGAACTCGTTGAAAATCGCATGCCACCAAAGATTATCGAATGCGTCTGTGATGTAAATCATTAGTGTAGTTGCATACTTCGGACTCATTTTCTATAGTCTGAAGAGCTCTATTACCTGCATCTTCAGAATTTGATTTCCTGAATCTATACTTGCTTTGGTTTATAGTAAAATGATCCCCATGCGTCCGCAAACGGCAACAAAGCAGACGCTCCTTTACTTTCTCCAAGAGGCTTAATAAGTAACTGGGTCTATAGCTTTCCCCTTTCCTCTTTTATCACTACCGCTCTAGATGTTCTCCAAATCGCCAGGATCCTACCTATTCGCAACGCCTCGTTTAGTGATTCTGTTAAAAAAAGCACCATCAGTGCTCAAATTGTCCCCAAAATCGTTTATATAGATAAAGAAGAGCAAAGAGCCTATAGCACTATCCTGGGGAACGCCAGAAACCACTTCCGTTTTACTCGATGACTTTGTCAATTACTATGAACTGTGACATCTCTGACAGGAAATCAGAAATCCAGTGACATAATTGAGACATTCCACAAGCTCGCAATTTCACTAAAGTTCGCTTGTGTGGTAGTGTCAAGTCTTCCGGAAATCCAAAAATACGGAATCGATGTGAAATCCCTTGTCAATAGCACTCAACACTTCATGTGCATAAAGAGCTAGTTGTTTCACAAAAACGTTTTCTAAACCCATTTTGACTGTCAATACACAGATTTCTTTGAAGTAATTCATAATGTTCAAACACAGTGATTGTTCCAAAAGCCTGCTGCATATCGACGTTAACGATATGGGCCTGTAGTTAAGTGGATTTCATGAATACTGGTGTGACCTGTGCAACCTTCCAGTCTTTGGGTACGGATCTTCGGTCGAGCAAACGGTTGTATATTAAGTATGGAGCTAATGCGTCAGCATACTCTGAAAGGAACCTAATTGGTACACAGTCTGGACCAGGAAACTTGATTTTTAAGTGATTTCAGTTGCCTCACTACTCAGAGGATATTTACTTTTACGTTACTCATGTTGGCAGCTGTTCTCGATTCGAATTATGGAATACTTCTTTCGTGAAGGCATTTCGAAAGGCTATGTTTAGTAACTGCTTTGGCAGCACTATCTTCGATAGTATCTCCATTGCTATCGCGCAGGGAAGGCATTGATTATTTCTTGCCGCTAACATACTTTACATACGACAGGACCTCTTTAGGCTTACTGCCAGGTTTCGAGACAGTTTCGTTGTGGTAACTGTTACTGGCATATCGCATTGAAGTCAGCGCTAAATTTCGAGCTTCTATAAAAGATCTCCAATCCTGATTTTGTGTCTCTTGAAATTCGGCATGTTTGTTTCGTTGCTTCTGCAACAGTGTTCTAAGCAGTTTTGTGTACCAAGGAGGTTTAGCTCCGTCGTTTGTTAATTTATTTGGTATAAATCTCTCAATCGCTACCGATACTATTTCTTTGAATTTAAGAAGCATCTGGTCTCCACTTGCATTATTAATTTGGAATGAGTGGAGATTGTTTCTCAGGAAGTAAAGTGAATTTTTATGTTGTTGTCTTCAGTCCTGAGACTGGTTTAATGCAGCTCTCCATGCTACTCTATCCTGTGCAAGATTCTTGATCTCCCAGTACCTACTGCAACCTACATCCTTCTGAATCTGCTTAATGTATTCATCTCTTCGTCTCCCTCTACGATTTTTACCCTCCACGCTGCCCTCCAATGCTAACTTCGTGATCCCTTGATGCCTCAGAACATATCCTACCAACCTGTACCTTCTTCTTCTTCTCAAGTTGTGCCACAAACTCCTCTTCTCCCCAATTCTATTCGATAACTTCTCATTAGTCATGTGATCTACCCATCTAATCTTCAGCATTCTTCTGTAGCACCACATTTCGAAAGCTTCTAATCTCTTGTGCAAACTATTTATCGTCCATGTTTCACTTCCATACATGGCTACACTCCATACAAATACTTTCAGAAACGATTTCCTGACACTTAAATCTATAATCGATGTTAACAAATTTCTCTTCTTCAGAAACGTTTTCCTTCCCATTGCCAGTCCACATTTTATATCTTCTCTACTTACACCATCATCAGTTATTTTACTTCCTAAATAGCAAAACTCCTTCACTACTTTAAGTGTCTCATTTACTAATCTAATTCCCTCAGCATCACCCAACTTAATTCGACTACATTCCATTATCCTTGTTTTGCTTTTGTTGATGTTCATCTTATATCCTCCTTTCAAGACACTGTCCATTCTGTTCCACTGCCCTTCCAAGTCCTTTGCCGTCTCTGACAGAATTACAATGTCATCGGCGAACCTCAAAGTTTTTATTTCTTCTCCGTGGATTTTAATACCTACTCCGAATTTTTCTTTTGTTTCCTTTACTGCTTGCTCAATATACAGATTGAATAACATCGGTGAGATGCTACAACCCTGTCTCACTCTCTTCCCAACTACTGCTTCCCTTTCATGTCCCTCGACTTTTATGACTGCCATCTGGTTTCTGTACAAATTGTAAATAGCCTTTCGCTCCCTGTATTTTACCCCTGCCAGCTTTAGAATTTGAAAGAGAGTATTCCAGTCAACATTGTCAAAAGCTTTCTCTAAGTCTACAAATGCTAGAAACGTAGGTTTGCCTTTCCTTAATCCATTTTCTAAGATAAGTCGTAGGGTCAGTATTGCCTCACGTGTTCCAACAAATCTATGGAATCCAAACTGATCTTCCCCGAGGTCGGATTATACCAGTCTTTCCATTCGTCTGTAAAGAATTCGCGTTAGTAGTTAGCAGCTGTGACTTATTAAACTGATAGTTCGGTAATTTTCACATCTGTCAACACCTGCTTTCTTTGGGATTGGAATTATTATATTCTTCTTGAAGTCTGAGGGTATTTCGCCTGTCTCATACGTCTTGCTCACCAGATGGTAGACTTTTGTCATGACTGGCTCTCCCAAGGCCGTCAGTAGTTCCAATGGAATGTTGTCTACTCTCGGCGCCTTGTTTCGACTCAGGTCTTTCAGTGCTCTGTCAAACTCTTCACGCAGTATCGTATCTCCCATTTCATCTTTATCTACATCCTCTTCCATTTGCATATTATTGTCTTCAAGTACATCGCCCTTGAAAAACCCTCTATATACTCCTTCCACCTTTCTGCTTTCCCTTCTTTGCTTAGAACTGGGTTTCCATCTGACCCCTTGATATTCATATAAGTGGCCCTCTTTTCTCCAAAGATCTCTTCAATTTTCCTGCAGGCAGTATGTCTTACCCCTCGTGAGATAAGCCTCTACATCCTTACATTTGTCCTCTAGCCATCCCTGTTTAGCCATTTTGCACTTCCTGTCGATCTCATTTTTGAGACGTTTGTATTCTTTTTTGCCTGCTTTATTTACTGCATTTTATATTTTCTCCTTTCATCAATTAAATTTAATATTTCTTCTGTTACCCAAGGATTTCTACTAGCCATTGTCTTTTTACCTACTTGATCCTCTGCTACCTTCACTACTTTATCCCTCAGCGCTACCCCTTCTTCTCCTACTGTATCTCTTTCCCCCATTCCCGTCAATTGTTCCCTTATGCTCTCCCTGAAACTCTGTACAACCTCCGGTTCTTTCGGTTTATCCAGGTCCCATCTCCTTAAATTCCCACCTTTTTGCAGTTTCTTCAGTTTTAATCTACAGTTCATAACCAATAGATTGTGGTCAGAGTCCACACCTGCCCCTGGAAATGTCTTAAAATTTAAAACCTGGTTCCTAAATCTGCCATACCATTATAGAATCTGACACCTTCTAGTATCTCCAGGATTCTTCCATGTATACAACCTTCTTTCATGATTCTTGAACCAAGTGTTAGCTATGATTAAGTTGTGCTCTGTGCAAAATTCTACCAGGCGGCTTCCTCTTTCATTTCTTAGCCCCAATCCATATTCACCTACTTTGTTTCCTTCTCTCTCTTTTCCCTATTCTCGAATTCCAGTCATTCATGACTATTAAATTTTCGTCTCCCTTCACTACCTGAATAATTTCTTTTATCTCATCATACATTTCATCTATTACTTCATCTACAGAGCTAGTTCGCATATAAACTTGTAGTACTGTAGTAGGCATGGGCTTCGTGTCTCTTGGCCACAATAATGCGTTCACTATGCTGTTTGTAGTAGCTTATCCGCACTCCTATTTTACTATTCATTATTAAACCTACTCCTGCATTACCCCTATTTGATTTTGTATTTTTAATCCTATATTCACCTGACCCGAAGTCTTGTTCTTCCTGCCACCGAACGTCACTAATTCCCACTATATCTAACTTTAACCTATTCACTTCCCTTTTTAAATTTTCTTACCTACCTGCCCGATTAAGGGATCTGACATTCCACGCTCCGATCCATAGAGCGCCAGTTTTCTTTCTCCTGATAACGACGTCCTCTTGAGTAGCCCCCGCTTGGAGATCCGATTGGGGGCCATTTTACCTCCGGAATATTTTACCCAAGGGGACGCCATCATTTAACCATATTGTAGAGCTGCATGCCCTAGGGAAAAATTACGGCTGTAGTTTCCCCTCCTTGCTTTCAGCCGTTCGCAGTACCAGCACAGCAAAGCCGTTTTGGTTAATGTTGCAAGGCCAGATCAATCATCCAGACTGTTGCCCCTGCAACTACTGAAAAGGCTGCTGCCCCTCTTCAGGAACCACACGTTTGTCTGGCCTCTCAACAGATAACCCCCCGTTGTGGTTGCACCTCCAATACGGCCATCTGTATCGCAGAGGCACGCAAGCCTCCCCACCAATGGCACGGTCCATAGTTCATTTTTATCTAATTTTTGAATAGGTATATTCTTCGTTCGTTTTTGGAGGATTTCGGGGTTAAAATATTCGTTCCCTCAACGTCAACCCTGTGTTCACCAATCCCTGAAACGGTTTTGATGCTAGGTAACTCAGGATTATTTGTTGCTAAGACGTCAAGTGTGTTTTCACAACCGTTTACTATTCGCGTGGGCTCATGAACTAATTACTCGAAATAATTTTCAGAGAATGCGTTTAGCACAATTTCGGATGATATTTTATGCGTACCTCCGGAATGAAACATGTATTTTCGCCAACACATCGAGAGCAAATTAGTCACCACCAACTATAATCGTGTGAGTCGGGTACGTGTTTGAAATCAATCTCTATTCTTTGATTCTTTCAGAAACTGTATCATCTAAATTGGGAGGTAGGTAAAAGGATCCAATTATTATTTTATTCCGCTTGCCAACAATGATCTCTGCCCATAATAACTCCCAGGAAGCATCTACTTCAATTTCACGACAAGATAAACTACTAACAGCAACAAGCACGCCACCGCAAACAGTGTTTAACCTATCCTTTCGGAACACCGTTAGGTTCTTCGCAAAAGCCGCGCTTTATTAGCCGAGCGGTCCAAGGCCCTGCAGTCATGGACTGTGCGGCTGGTCCCGGCGGAGGTTAGTCCTCCCTCGGTCATGGGTGTGTTTGTCCTTAGGATAATTTAGGTTAAGTAAGCTTAGGGACAGGTGACCTTAACGGTTAAGTCCCATAAGATTTCACACACATTTTTTTCTTCGCGAAAATGTCGGCTCAGTTTATATCAGACTTATGCTAGCTTTCAGTACTATAACGATTTGAGCATCAGTGCTTTCTATTAGCGCTTGGAGCTCTGGTACTTTCCCAACACAGGTACGACAATTTATAACTGTTATACCAATGGTTCGTGTATCGCGTTCGTCCTGTGTTCGGCCTGCACCCTTTGTGACTGAAGCCATTTTTGTGTTTCCCCGAGACCCTTTAACCTAAAAACCTCCCAGTCCACGTGACACAGCCTCTGCTACCCGTGTAGCCGCCTCCTGCTTATAATGGACACCTGACGTATTCAGCGGAACCCGAAACCCAACCATGCTTTGGCCCAAGTCGAGGAGTCTGCAGCCTACACAGTCGCATAACTGTCTGAACCTCTGATTCAGACCCTCCACTTGGCTCTGTACGAGAAGTCCGCAATCGGTCCTGTTGACTACACTGCAAATGTCAGCTCTGCTTTCATCTTGCAAGCAATACTTGAGGCAGAATGAGATTTTCAGTCTGCAGCTGAGTGTGCGCTGATATGAAACTTCCTGGTAGATTAAAACTGTGCGCCCGACCGAGACTCGAACTCGGGACCTTTGCCTTTCGCGGGCAAGTGCTCTACCATCTGAGCTACCGAAGCACGACTCACGGCCGGTACTCACAGCTTTACTTCTGCCAGTACCTCGTCTCCTACCTTCCAAACTTTACAGATGCTCTTCTGCGAGCCTTGCAGAACTAGCACTAGCACACCGGCCGTGAGTCGTGCTTCGGTAGCTCAGATGGTAGAGCACTTGCCCGCGAAAGGCAAAGGTCCCGAGTTCGAGTCCCGGTCGGGCACACAGTTTTAATCTGCCAGGAAGTTTCATGTAAGTGCACACTCTGCTGCAGAGTGAAAATCTCATTCTCGAAACATCCCCCAGGCTGTGGCTAAGCCATGTCTCCGCAATATCCTTTCTTTCAGGAGTGCTAGTTCTGCAAGGTAGGAGACGAATACTGCAGAAGTAAAGCTGTGAGCACCGGCCGTGAGTCGTGTTTCGGTAGCCCAGATGGTAGAGCACTTGCCCGCGAAAGGCAAAGGTCCCGAGTTCGAGTCTCGGTCAGGCACACAGTTTTAATCTGCCAGGAAGTTTCAATACTGGCAGCCTTTACCACTTCTGTTAGCCGCTCGAAACCAGAGAGAATCTCTTCTGATCAAAAGTGATAAACATAATTGGTACCGACGTGAGCCACCACCAGCAGTTGGCTGCGCCCTGTGCTCTTCATGGCATCTGGGAGGACCCG
Organism: Schistocerca gregaria; assembly: GCF_023897955.1. Lineage (NCBI taxonomy): Eukaryota > Metazoa > Arthropoda > Insecta > Orthoptera > Acrididae > Schistocerca > Schistocerca gregaria. Next base: position 882,582,941 of record NC_064922.1, read on the forward strand.
TTCCACATCTGGAGTGACTCCAACCGATATGCACACGGCGTGCACATTGGTTTTCTTTCCCTTCTTGGCAGCCATGTAACCTTGGAGCTCCCAACTATAAATAATCCCACCCTCTGCGATTGTCTGGATCTTGCTGGCTGAGAGGTTTTCTCTGAACCTAGACAGACGACAGCATCTGGATCAGCAACAGTGTCAGCCACAGACAACACCTGAAACTTGGTCGTCAGACAGACCGGGGAGGCCTTACGTGCGGCCGCCTGGGAAGTCTTTCGCCGCCTGCTACGCCCTGGAGCGACCTCCCACTCGACCACAGGTGGAGGGTCAGCCTCAGTGCGAGCAGTAACTGGATTGGCCACCAGTGAGGACCGATCGGAGGACTCGGACGAGCTGGACGTCCGTTGGATCCCCACGGCTGGTCCACAACAGCTCAAGCTGTGTAACTGAAGTCATCACAGCCTGAAGCTGAGAGCGAAGTGTCACCAACTCGGCTCGCATCCACACACAATAATGGCAGATCCTGTCCATACTCAAGACAGTGGAAAACTAAACTATACAGATAAACGGACTACCGGCACGTGTTGCGTAACTACTGTAGACCCTGACGAAAACTCAGGAACTGTAATAGGCAGAGATTCGAAAACCTAACTACTGAAAGACTCAGGTGAAACAAAATAATTCGCCTTTCATTAGGAACTTTTAATATGTCACAAAATCAGTTTACGAAAACGCAAGGATTGTGGCTATTAGATACTGAATTAACACGCAGAAACTCAAGAAACTAAACTATTAAAGCACACAGATATTATAAAATTCGCTCCTGGTTAGGAACTAGTAAGTCACCAAATCGGTTACTCATCTGTTGCTGCCTGTCTCGGCCGGCTGCTACTGTCTGACACTTACATCATCTTAACTGTGCCATGTCCACACAGTCGTTAATTTCTAGAGCACAGAAACCGACGTACCGGTACATCTTTTCTACATCCATCTACTTTCATACTCCGCAAGCCACCTGACGGTGTGTGCAGAAGCTTGCGAAGACGAGGAGTCACTTCCATTGCACAATTGACATAGGTTTTGTCTAATTCCGATTCGGAATCTGTCGTACCTCTTCAAATTTTGTTGCATATGCTCAGACAGGGTAAGCTCATATATACCTTCGAGACGTTCTTTGTCGTCCACCTCCTTGGCTACATAGTACACAATTTTCAGAGGCCTCTTCTGCGGTGGCCCACATTTAATGCTGTGTATCTGAACCTTGCCCCTGAAGCTTTTTGCAGTTATCCTCTTTCCACTATAACAACGCTGTTGGCTATCAGGATCATTTGATACTAACCTTGTCTACCCTTGCGTTATACTGCATTAGTAAGTTTCTTCTTGAGTCCTTTGGCACTCTTGTCAGTAGATCAAATAACGTGTTAATTGTTTGTTGCTTTTTATATTTAAGCTGTTGTCCTTAGCTTTGATGTTTGTGAAGTTGACAGCGGCAAGTGAAAGAGTAGACGTAGTCGCTTTCCTGTTAGTTTGGAGTTCTTCTTCTGTAGAAACTCAACACGAGCTTTCGGAGCTTCCGAATCTTATTTAGATATCTCTCTACGTAATCCTTCATACTGCTGAGTTCCTTTGTCTGACAAAGCAACATGGACTGAAATTTGGTCAGTTTCCAAATTTTATGAGTCAGTTACTTCGTTACAGCAGCAAGAACATTCTCCGCTTCTTGAAAGAAGTTGGCGGTATAATAGAATGCCACAGGTAATTCCCCAGCTGTAATCAGTAATAGGTGTCGCGTGTTACATCGCTCTTTGGCGGGACCGTCGAGACACCAGCATTAACTTGCTGTGACATGGCATTGTCTGCTCAACTTGTTTATTACTACAGAGAGGCCTCTAGAATTTGATTTGAAACACGGTCAGCAACAACCGAAGGAAACATCTAAACCAGGACCCGTCCGTTACACACGGCGACCGTTGCAGTGGCCTCGTTGGAACTGTCACTCAGATACTGGAGAATACTGCGGCGACTTGGGAGGGGTCCCATTCTTCCACTGTTTTGGAGACACACAGCGGTGTTACCCCTGGCGTCATGGAGTGGGGAGCCATCGGGTGTGGCTTGAGATCAAGGCTGGTACAACTGTACATCACAGGCATCCACTGTCCTCATGTGTTACTTCCGTTCCGCCAGTATCAAGGTGCCATTTTTCGACAGTACAGTGCTCGTACACACGTGGCGCGTGTCTGTGAACGGTCGTTTGATGAGCTACTCCCATAGCCAGCAATCGCCCCGGAGCTGTCTCCGATAGAGCATGTGTGGGACAACCTCGGACGTAGTACCAATATCAGAGATATCAAGGTCCAATTTAAAGAGTTGTGAGCTCGCTTGCTCCAGAGAGGATATAATGACTTTCACAGCCTTCCAAACTGAATCAGTAAACTCATCCAGACAACTGATGAATGAGCTCATACAGCTAAATTCTTTGTAAAAATAACTTTGTAATCCCTGAAATATCACGTACCCTGTCAGCCCACCAAGTTTCGTTTTGTCTTCTGGGTGCTGAACTTTTTTGTAAAGTGTCTTTGAACGTATACTATAACATTCTTTTCGGGTAAAGTGATGACGTGAAAATGATGCTTCAGTTCATCCCACGAGTGTCAGTGTTCATATCGGGTGATAGAGCAGGTTCGTTCAGAAAATAGACCTGATTTCCTTCGAATAAAAGATGAGCTGTTTAATTTCGTTGTACCAGCGACCCGGTCCTGCTTAGAATTTCTAGCATTATCGACGGCTAGACGACACGTGTGGCAGGCACATTTTGATTGTGGACCACTCTGTAGAGTTATGAATAAATTGCAGAGAACAGCATTAACTGAATACAATTATTTTCATAAAACTTGCCCAAATCAAGCGGCGCATAGCAGGGAACGTTGTCTGAAGGCTTAAATGTTGTGTGGTCCATACGGGATTGGCGTTTTGAGTGGCATCTCGTAGCAATGACAGGAGCACATAATGTAACTAATGTGTGTGTGTGTGTGTGTGTGTTTGCGTGTTTGCGTGTTTGCGCGCGCGCGTGTGTTTGCGCGCGCGCGCGTGTGTTTGCGCGCGCGCGCGTGTGTTTGCGCGCGCGCGCGTGTGTTTGCGACCGCGCGCGTGTGTTTGCGCGCGCGCGCTTGTGTGTTTGCGCGCGCGCGCGCTTGTGTGTTTGCGCGCGCGCGCGCTTGTGTGTTTGCGCGCGCGCGCGCTTGTGTGTTTGCGCGCGCGCGCGCTTGTGTGTTTGCGCGCGCGCGCGCTTGTGTGTTTGCGCGCGCGCGCGCTTGTGTGTTTGCGCGCGCGCGCGCTTGTGTGTTTGCGCGCGCGCGCGCGCTTGTGTGTTTGCGCGCGCGCGCGCGCTTGTGTGTTTGCGCGCGCGCGCGCTTGTGTGTTTGCGCGCGCGCGCGCGCTTGTGTGTTTGCGCGCGCGCGCGCGCGCTTGTGTGTTTGCGCGCGCGCGCGCTTGTGTGTTTGCGCGCGCGCGCGCTTGTGTGTCTGCGCGCGCGCGCTTGTGTGTTTGCGCGCGCGCGCGCTTGTGTGTCTGCGCGCGCGCGCGCTTGTGTGTCTGCGCGCGCGCGCGCTTGTGTGTTTGCGCGCGCGCGCGCTTGTGTGTTTGCGCGCGCGCGCGCTTGTGTGTTTGCGCGCGCGCGCGCTTGTGTGTTTGCGCGCGCGCGCGCTTGTGTGTTTGCGCGCGCGCGCGCTTGTTGTGTTTGCGCGCGCGCGCTTGTTGTGTTTGCGCGCGCGCGCTTGTTGTGTTTGCGCGCGCGCGCTTGTTGTGTTTGCGCGCGCGCGCTTGTTGTGTTTGCGCGCGCGCGCTTGTTGTGTTTGCGCGCGCGCGCTTGTTGTGTTTGCGCGCGCGCGCTTGTTGTGTTTGCGCGCGCGCGCTTGTTGTGTTTGCGCGCGCGCGCTTGTTGTGTTTGCGCGCGCGCGCGCGTTGTGTTTGCGCGCGCGCGCGCGTTGTGTTTGCGCGCGCGCGCGCGTTGTGTTTGCGCGCGCGCGCGCGTTGTGTTTGCGCGCGCGCGCGCGTTGTGTTTGCGCGCGCGCGCGCGTTGTGTTTGCGCGCGCGCGCGCGTTGTGTTTGCGCGCGCGCGCGCGTTGTGTTTGCGCGCGCGCGCGCGTTGTGTTTGCGCGCGCGCGCGCGTTGTGTTTGCGCGCGCGCGCGCGTTGTGTTTGCGCGCGCGCGCGCGTTGTGTTTGCGCGCGCGCGCGCGTTGTGTTTGCGCGCGCGCGCGCGTTGTGTTTGCGCGCGCGCGCGCGTTGTGTTTGCGCGCGCGCGCGCGTTGTGTTTGCGCGCGCGCGCGCGTTGTGTTTGCGCGCGCGCGCGCGTTGTGTTTGCGCGCGCGCGCGCGTTGTGTTTGCGCGCGCGCGCGCGTTGTGTTTGCGCGCGCGCGCGCGTTGTGTTTGCGCGCGCGCGCGCGTTGTGTTTGCGCGCGCGCGCGCGTTGTGTTTGCGCGCGCGCGCGCGTTGTGTTTGCGCGCGCGCGCGCGTTGTGTTTGCGCGCGCGCGCGCGTTGTGTTTGCGCGCGCGCGCGCGTTGTGTTTGCGCGCGCGCGCGCGTTGTGTTTGCGCGCGCGCGCGCGTTGTGTTTGCGCGCGCGCGCGCGTTGTGTTTGCGCGCGCGCGCGCGTTGTGTTTGCGCGCGCGCGCGCGTTGTGTTTGCGCGCGCGCGCGCGTTGTGTTTGCGCGCGCGCGCGCGTTGTGTTTGCGCGCGCGCGCGCGTTGTGTTTGCGCGCGCGCGCGCGTTGTGTTTGCGCGCTGAATGATGTACATGTTTAACTCGCGTTACAGCACTCACCTTGTAGAGCTTAGTATGCACTGATGCACTGACTCAGTGTCGTAATTCTTTGTAGTGGGCTCTTTGACAGCCTGCTTCGCTGTGCCGTGCAAAGAATCGCGTCTTCATCTAGGTTTAGTTCAACGAATGCAGGAAAGTTTTGCTGCGCTTCTGAAAGAATCTGTATGTAAGCGGAGCAAAGTTGAAGCAGCTTTTCGGAAAACGTTTTAACTAGCGTAAAAATATATTTTTGATTCACATGTTTTCTGCTATGCAGTCGTCCTCGAACAGTTCAAATAAACTACTTGATTATTTAAAAGCGAAAGGCTATTTACAATTTGTACAGAAACCAGATGGCAGTTAAGAGTGGAGGGGCACGAAAGAGAAGCAGTGGTTGGGAAGGGAGTGAGACAGGGTTGTAGCCTATCCCCAATATTACTCAAACTGTAAATTGAGCAAGCAGTAAAGGAAACAAAAGAAAAATTCGGAGTAGGAATTAAAATCCATGGAAAAGAAATAGAAACTTTGAGGTTAGCCGATGAAATTGTAATTGTCAGAGACAGCAAAGGACCTGGAAAAGCAGCTGAACGGAATGGACAGTGTCTTGAAAGGAGGATATAAGATGAACATAAATAAAAGCAAAACTAGGATAGTGGGTAGTATTGGAGGGAAACGTGTATGGTAAAAATCGTAGGAGACGAAGAGATGAATACACTAAACAGATTCAGAAGGATTTAGGTTGCAGTAGGCACTGGGAGATGAAGCAGTTTGGACAGGATAGAGTAGCATGGAGAGCTGCATCAAACCAGTCTCAGGACTGAAGACAACAAAAAATCATCATTTAAAACCCTCACATCACAGCCTGATATGGTGTTTATCTTTTCGTTACTGGTCATATTTATTTCCATACTTCAAAATACAGTAACTGTTGCCTATTGTTCCAACAATTAAGTGAATTAAAGGTTCGAATTGAGATTTCTCATGTGGGGGAAGCAGAAATTGGTAGACTAAATTGTCAGATTTCGATATGCGTATCTACATATAGACAAGTCAATGGTAGATTAGAAGGGACATTGAAAAGAAGTGACCCAGCTGGGATTCGATCCCACAATCATTCGGTTTCCAACCACACGTGCTGCTGCTGGACCACCGCAGAAGATGGTATTTAGATGCAGGTTCCCGATGCCAGCCTGCATATACAGACGGACGCAAGCAAATGACTTCAGTTTATAGACAATTTGTGATGGCAGACTGAGAATAGTTATTATTTTATTTGAAGAGGCGGTAGGAATGTTGCCATGTAGGCCGCTTCAAATAATTTTATAGTACATGACCTAAGCCGGTAGTAAATATCATTCATAAACAGCTCTTGGCAGTTTTATAATATAGCATTTTTCGCATTTATGAACAGTAGAGCACCATATGCACAAAATCTCCTGTTTTTTACTGGCTACTGGTGGGTTTCTCACCTCTACATGAACATTACCTTTTGAACAGCAACAGGACTACGAAAACATTTCTTCCGCGTCTCGACGGACAGTTTTTTAGCTAATCACACTCTTACGATAATTTAATGTCTTAACGAATGATGTAACGACGTCGTCAGCAGAGCTGACCTCGGTGCTACCTGATGCTCTTTAGGACCTCGCCGAGTCACCTGTTCGGAGAAGTGGACCTTCGGCAGTCTAGTGACGTCACCGCCAGATCGCCTGGGATCCCCCGACGAGGTCATTATACCGGTTGGCAGCGCTCGCTCGGACGAACGTGCTAGCAATGCAACGGAACGTGCACACTGGCTCCGGAGTTCACCTCGCGCTGTCGTCATTCTCTCTGATGCCCACGAGAAAGGCTGGCTGTGGCGTATCACCTCACTTGACACTGCAGTTCTTATGAGTACCAATAGCCGTCTCCGGCGGGGAGCGAATAAAGTAACTAGACGTTTAGTGGCTGTTGTTATTGTTGTTGTGGTCTTCAGTCCTGAGACTTGTTTGATGCAGCTAACCATGCTACTCTATCCTGTGCAAGCTTCATCTCCCAGTACTTGCTGCAACCTGCGTCCTTCTGAATCTGCTTAGTGTATTCATCTCTTGGTCTCCCTCTACGATTTTTACCCTCCACCCTGCCCTCAATGCTAAATTTCTGATCCCCTGTCCCCATGTCCTCCCAACCGGTCCCTTCTTCTTGTCAAGTTGTGCCACAAACTCTTCTCTCCAATTCTATTCAGTACCTCCTCATTAGTTATGTGATCTACCCATCTAATCTTCAGCATTCTTCTGTAGCACCACATTTCGAAAGCTTCTATTCTCTTCTTGTCCAAACTATTTGTCATCCATGTTTCGCTTTCATACATGGCTACACTCCATACAAACACTTTCAGAAACGACTTCCTGACACTTAATTCAATAATCGATGTTAACAAATTTCTCTTCTTCAGAAACGCTTTCCTTGCCATTGCCTGTCTACATTTTATATCCTCTCTACTTCGACCATCATTAGTTATTTTGCTCTCCAAACAGCAAAACTCATTTATTACTCCAAGCGTCTCATTACCTAATCTAATTCCCGCAGCATCATCCGATTTAATTTGACTACATTCCATTATCCTCGTTTTCATCTTGTATCCTCCTTTCAAAACACTATCCATTCCTTTCAACTGCTCTTCCAAGTCCTTGGCTGTCTCTGACAGAATTACAATGTCATCGGCGAACCTCAAAGTTTTTATTACTTCTCCATGAATTTTAATACCTACACCGAATTCATCTTTTGTTTCCTTTACTGCTTGCTCTATAGATTGAATAACATCGGGGACAGGCTACACCCCCGTCTCACCCCCTTCCCAACCACTGCTTCCCTTTCATGTCCCTCGACTCTTATAACTGCCATCTGATTTCTGTACGAATTGTAAATAGCCTTTCGCTGCATGTATTTTACCCCTGCCAGCTTTAGAATTTGAAAGAGAGTATTCCAGCCAACATTGTCAAAAGCTTTCTCTAAGTCTACATATGCTAGAAACGTAGGTTTGCCTTTCCTTAATCTATTTTCTAAGATAAGTCGTAGGGTCAGTATTGCCTCACGTGTTCAAATATTTCTATGGAATCCAAACTGATCTTCCCCGAGGTCGGCTTCTACCAGTTTTTCCATTCGTCTGTAAAGAATTCGCGTTAGTTGCCTGCTTTATTTACTGCATTTTCTCCTTTCATCAATTAAATTCAATATCTCTTCCGTTACCCAAGGATTTCTACTAGCCCTCGTCTGTTTACCTATTTGGTGCTCTGCTGCCTTCACTACTTCATCCTGCACAGCCACCCATTCTTATTCTACTGAATTCTTTCCCCATTCCTGTCAATTGTTTTCTTGTGCTCTCCCTGAAACTCTGTACAACCTCTGGTGTGGTCAGTTTATCCAGATCCCATCTCCTGAAATTCCCACCTTTTTGCAGTTTCTTCAGTTTTAATCTAGAGTTCATAACCAGTAGATTGTGGTCAGTCCACATCTGCCCCTAGAAATGTCACAATTTAAAACCTGGTTCCTAAATCTGTCTTACCATTATACGAGGGTCGGTCAAAAAGTAATGCCTCCCATTTTTTTCTACTTAAAAAAATTAAGTGAAAAATTTGAATTTGGCGCCATTCCTCAAACCTTCTTCTGCAATCCACTGCAGTAGTAACTTTCTGTGTCAACAGGTGGCAGCACAGCAGAAGTTTGTAAGATGGCCGACATCGATGTTCGTTTGAGACAGCGTTGTGTGATTGAATTCTTGAATGCAGAAGGTGAAACGCCCATACGCATTCATGAAAGACTGAAGAAGGTGTACGGTGTTGTGACAGTGGATGTCAGCACTGTTAGACGATGGGTTCGTCGTTGTAAGGAAGCTGAAGGGCAAACACCGTTGACTGACGAAAAGCGGAGCGGCAGGCCGGTGAGTGCAGTGACTCCACACTACATTCAGCAAGTTGATGACATCATTCGTGGTGACCGTCGGGTGACTGCAGATGAAGTGTGTCGCATTATTTCTCTTAGTAAAGGCAGTGTGATCACGATTATTAAACAATTGGGGTACTCAAAAGTTTGTGCACGGTGGGTTCCAAGAATGTTAACCGATCAGAATAAAGAGGCAAGGAAAACAATAGCCTCCCAACACTTGCAGCGCTTCCGTTTGGAGGGAGATGAGTTTCTGAAAAAAATTGTGACCGGGGACGAAACATGGGTGCATTTTTTTGAACCTGAATCAAAGAGGCAGTCAATGGAGTGGCGTCACACAAGCTCGCCGAGGAAGAAAAAATTCAAAACTGTGCGATCGGCAGGGAAAGTTATGGCAACAGTTTTCTGGGATACAGAGGGTGTGATTCTGGTTGATTTTTTGGAGCAGGGATGCACAATAAATTCTGTTCAATACGTCACAACCCTCAACAAACTTAAATCACGTCTTCAGCGAGTTCGCCCAACAAAATCAATGGCAGATGTTGTTCTTTTGCGTGACAATGCAAGACCACACACCAGTCGTCACACCTCTGACGAGATTGTCAAAATTGGATGGGAAGTTTTGCCTCATCCCCCATACAGCCTTGACCTGGCACCATCAGACTTCCATCTGTTCGGGCCACTAAAAGAAGCTCATCGTGGGATTCATTTTGAAGATGAGGAGGCCGTCAAAACATCCGTGCGTCAATGGCTTAGGAAGCAGAGCTGTGATTTTTACCGTGCTGGGATACATGCCCTTGTTCAAAGATAGACCAAAACTGTAGAGATGGGCGGAGATTACATTGAAAAATGACAAAATGATCCTCAATGTTGTGGTTTTCAACCTATGTAATTGCATTTAAATTTCCTGACAAACGTAGAAAAAAAAGAGGCATTACTTTTTGACTGACCCTCGTATAAATGTATCTGATACCTTCTAGTATCTCCAGGATTCTTCCATGTATGCAACCTTCTTTCATGATTCTTTTTTAGTAGCTACCTTCTCAAATATATTTCCCGTGAGCCCTGCACAGAATCGAGGGTCCGCGAAGTGTCGTCACAAGTGACGTCAAGCCAGTTGCAGGACAAGTATCCAATGGTAGGATGCTGGGTATTTACCTACCAGTCCACAAACAAGATTGCTTGGAAAACCCACAGATACTCAAGTGTGCGAGACCCTCACGGAATACTACTAACATAGGATATAAACCTGTTCAATTTTCTTGCAATTATTTCGATAAAAATGAGTATGTTATCTGCCTTTCCTGTAAGTGATTCAGCTTTGCGTTTCCTCTTTGCGTAGCTTCTAATGAGTACTTCCAGATACTTAACAGCTGAGATTTACAGTCCCTTACAAACATGCTCACATACCTTTGTTGGAAAGACTGGGTTTCATTTCATTTAGACGTCGAAGTCATCAGAGAGCGAGAACAATATCGGGTTGGAAGAGGATGGCTGAAAAACCATCCGGCCGTTTCACCTAAGCGATTTAGGAAACCAGGTAAAATTTGAATCTGGTTGGCTTGACAGGTTTAAACGCCACTTCTTTGGAAAGCGGATACAATGTTCTAACCATTAGAACACATCGCTCGCTTGTTTGTGAATTGTGCTGTGAAATTTCACTCATTCGATACATTTTGGTGACTCATTCTCATACACCTCTACATTTTTTGTCATGGAGACGAAAATTTTCTGATGGCTGTTCTGGTTCTTGACACATTCGCCACAGAAATATGCTGTTTGTGATAAAAGTAACGGGATTTTTTAATTTCGCGGTCTTTATACATCAGATTTCAAAAACTTTGTTGGTAGACACGTTCTTGATAAGCTTCAATTTTCACCTCTTTTCAATATTTAGTTTATTGGTGACAGTCGGAAAGGTTATACATATTTAGAGTACTAAGCGAATTTGTTACTTTCGAAAAAGATAGATCAAATAACTTGCGTTAAATTATGCTTTAAAAATATAATAAAGTGTGGCGCCGCATTATAAAATACTGCCTGTGGCTTTCGGCGAATCCACTGTGGGTAAGACAACAGTTTAAGTCGAGGGTCGCGAAGACGTTGAAGACAACCATCGTGGACGCCGCAGCACATTACTTTCTGACGATGATGTGGAAGAAGTAAAGAAAATGGTTCTTGAAAATCGCCGAATTACCGTCAGAGGGGTTGCTAACGATGTCGACATACCCTTCGGCTCACTCCAAGAACATTTTTGGGGATGGTTTGGGCATGAAAGTTAGCGACACAGTTTGTTCCGAAATTGTTGAAATACGACCGCAAACGGCATCGCGTAGATACAGCTCAGGAATTGTTGAATCAAGTCGACAACGATCGGGAACTTCGAAAGGAGGTTGTTACGGGGGCCGAAACGTGGGTAAACAAATATGACATCGAAATTAAGGTTCAAGCGTCCTAGTCAAAACTGCCTGAAGAAATATCGAAAATCTTTCGAGAAGTTCCTTCACATGTAAAGGTTCTTATAACAGTTTACTTCGATGACTCTGGGGTTGTGTATCCTGAGTTCCTGTCTCACTGTCAGTATGGAATACTACCTTGAAGTTATGCGCCGTTTGCGTGAAGCAATCCGAAGAAACTAGCCAGAATTGTGCCAAACTACTGGAGGAAATTGCATTAAAATAATGCTCCCGGTCACACCTCAATACTTGATCGTATTTTTTTTCGCCAAAAAACAAACGTTGCCGGCCGCTGTGGCCAAGCGGTTCTAGGTGCTTTAGTCCGTAACCGCGCTGCTGCTGTGGACGCAGGTTCGAATCCTGCCTCGGGCATGGATGTTTGTGATCTCCTTAGGTTAGCTAGGTTTACATAGTTCTAAGTCTAGGGGACTGATGACCTCAGTTGTTAAGTCCCATAGTGCTTAGAGCCATTTGAACAAAAAGGTTTCCTTGTCTCAGCCACTGTATTCGCCGGTCCTGGTTCCTGCAACTTATTTCTACTCCCGAGGCTGAAGAAAACCACGAAAAGACGTTCTCCCACCATTGATGAGATAAAAACAAAATCGCTGAAGGAACTGTGCTCAACAATGAAATTTTTCCAGAAGTGCTTCCAAGATTGGAAAAAACGCTTGCACAAGTGTATCGTATTTGAGGGGGATTACATCGATTGGGACGATGTTGATGTTGAAGAATAAACAGATGCTTTAAGAAAAACAAAATTCCCGTTACTTTATCACACCTTGTATGATATTGCTTACCCTAACACCTACAAACTTTGACAGTGTTACATATGTTTACAGTCCGTACTCAATGATGAATCGAAGAGTTCGGCTAGGTTTATCACCTAGAGATCTTAAAATGTGAAATTAGTGTCTTCCCTAAACTACTAAATTTTCGCTTAAGGTGTGTAGTAAGATGTCTCCAGGCCCTGTTCTATTATATGTTCCCAGTTAGTATGTGGTTAAGTTGAAATATTTTGTTGCTACCATAGCATGAGGCGAAAGTGTATGAGCGGTGTTTTGCCGGAAACGTGTCTCTATGGTTTCAGAAACAGTGGGTCTGTAAAACCACCGTCATATTTAACGATTCTTGGCGCTTACTTTTATCTAGATTAGATTTCGGAATCTGTAGTAATGGCATTAAGTTGGATGAGATTCTATAACTCGATGAATACGCCAGCATTGACGTCCATCTTATCCTTGCTAATAGTCTCCTATCAAGACACTTGGTTGTCAAACTGGCTGTTTCATTGTCACCCCAGCTAACAAGGGCATAGAGTACAACCTAAATTTGTCAAACTTGGTACTGGAGGAGTTTTCGTTTTGTAATTTCTTTTTATTACGTCCTGAAATATTTTGACTTAAGTGGAATGGTCTCTAGTGCAGACAATACATTTGTTGCATTAATTATGAACGAAGAAAGAGGCCTTGGTCTGGTTATTCGACGTACCATAAAGTTGCGACATAAACAGCCTCTGTAACAACCATAAACATTCTTATTTTATTACTCTCCCGCTTGTCAGTCGTGCATGGAATATAGTATCCGTAACGTCTTCGGCGATTGTACCTGGACGGAAGGCTTGACAAACAATTTTTGCAACAGCAAGGCATATGTTTGTCCATGTGTTCTTTAGATCTAAGTTTCCAGAGTTGTCGGAACTTAAAACATGATGATATAAATTGTAGCATAATTTTTCAAATTAAACTGAATGCTGAAACGAGTATCTGTACATAATCATGTTCTAACAAATTGACTTTAACTAGGGAAACGTCTACGGTTCATAAAAACCACATGTCTGATATGTTGCCTTATCTGAGCAAAGGTGGTTATCCAACACATTTCGTTTCCTATGACCGCAAAAAACACGAGCACACACTTCGATAGGGGTGGCATAATATTTCTGCTCTAGGTGATGCGTTACCTGTATACGATAAGACGTCTTAAGGATGAAACAAGTACTCATGACACTGTATCGGGGAGATGAATACATTGTTTCAATGAAAGTGAAACAATCTATATAAACATCCTAAAGCTCTAATCAGTGTGAAATTAAATTAGTGAGACAGATATTGTAGGAAATCTAGGAATGATCTTATTTTCTTGCCTCTCCGCCCAAACTAATTCACGAAGCCTAAAAGCACACTACTGAGCGATTGCCCAGCTCACATTCAAAGTACAGCTGACTGAACTCGGTGAATGAGGGTTCTGACGCTAATTTAAAGGACACAGCAACAGAAGTGTGAGGGGTGATGAGCGCTGACAGCGTGGCTGCTACGGGCTGTCGACAACTATCACAAGCTGGCACTTAAAAAGCACTTAATCTCGGACGACAAATGCCGGTTTCAAAACATCGTCCTCTACCCGTGCTTCAAAATTAAACAAAGCTGCTCTACTGAGTGCAGAAGATTCCGTCCAATCCTAAGTCAGAAGAGCCCAGTGCATGATTCAGTAACATTTTCAGTAATTTAAATACATAAGAAATTTTCTTCAGCACTTCTGTTGACTTTAGCAAGATAACCTAGCTTATATTTACACTCGTTCTTTGTTTTCAGCATAAGATGTCCTCCAATCGCATGGGCAGTATTTCTTCACAGATCGTACAAGTTCTCTAAAGACGCTCTTTCGTATACAAGCAAAAATTTCCCTGGACACTTTAAATAAGTCGAATTTAGCTCCTTATCAACAAGGGAACTAATGTGATCGTTCCACTTCGTGTCAATATCTGTTCAAGTTTCTAGGCTTACGTAATTCAAGGTTGATTTCAGTCGTAAGGGAACACTTAAAATTGTAGCAGACATCCTAGTGTGACTGCGCACATCCATAATGTTAAAAGCATGTAGTGGCTGCATACGTCGTTGGTCAAAGCCTAAATTTCATATAATACAGTGAACATTACCTCACCACTTGCGAAGTTATATACCGAATGTTTATTTTCAATATTTTCACTGAAGTTAACAAAAGAACACAAAATAGATGATAACGAGCCAAGTGAACACGCCGTGGGTATAGCACAACGTATCATAATCAGCTCTTGGAAGGAATAACGGAACACACCAATCAGATACTAAAAGGTATCAGATTATATAATGGTGAGACAGATTTAGGAACCAGGTTTTAAATTGTAAGACATTTCCAAGAGCAGATGTGAACTCTGACCACAATCTATTGGTTGTGACCTGTAGATTAAAACTGAATAAACTGCAAAAAGGTGGGAATTTAAGGAGATGGGACCTGGATAAACCGAAAGAACCGGAGGTTGTACAGAGTTTCAGGGAGGGCATAAGGGAAAAATTGACAACAATGGGGGAAAGAAATACAGAAGAAGAACGGGTAGCTTTGAGGGATCAAGTAGTGAAGGCAGCAGAGGATCAACTAAAAAGACAAGGGCTAGTAGAAATCCTTGGGTAACAGAAGAAATATTGAATTTAATTGATGAAAGGAGAAAATATAAAAATGCAGTAAGTGAAGCAGGCAAAAAGGAATACAAACGTCTCAAAAATGAGATTGACAGGAAGTGCAAAATGGCTAAGCAGGGATGGCTAGAGGACAAATGTAAGGATGTAGACGCTTATCTCACTAGGGGTAAGATAGATACTGCCTACAGGAAAATTAGAGACCTTTGGAGAGAAGAGAACCACGTGTATGAATATCAAGAGCTCAGATGGCAACCCAGTTCTAAGCAAAGAAGGGAAGGCAGAAAGGTGGAAGGAGTATATAGGTTTATACAAGGGCGATGTACTTGAGGACAATATTTTGGAAATTGAAGAGGATGTAAATGAAGATGAAATGGGAGATACGGTACTGCGTGAAGAGTTTGACAGAGCACTGAAAGACCTGAGTCGAAACAAGGCCCCCGGAGTAGACAACATTCCATTAGAAGTACCGACAACCTTGGGAGAGCCAGTCCTGACAAAACTCTACCATCTGGTAAGCAAAATGTATGAGACAGGCGAAATACCGTCAGACTTCAAGAAGAATATAATAATTCCAATCCCAAAGAAAGCAGATGTTGACAAATGTGAAAATTGCCGAACAATCAGTTTAATAAAACACAGCTGCAAAACACTAACGCGAAGTCTTTACGGACGAATGGAAAAACTAGTAGAAGCCGACCTTGGGGAAGATCAGTTTGGATTCCGTAGAAATACTGGAACACGTGAGGCAGTACTGATCTTATGACTTACCTTAGAAGAAAGATTAAGGAATGGCAAACGTACGTTTCTAGCATATGTAGACTTAGAGAAAGCTTTTGACAATGTTGCCTGGAATACTCTCTTTCAAATTCTAAAGGTGGCAGGGGTAAAATACAGGGAGCGAAAGACTATTTACAATTTGTACAGAAACCAGATGGCAGTTATGAGTCAACGGATATGAAAGGGAAGCAGTTGTTGGGAAGGGAGTACAACAGAGCTGTAGCCTCTCCCCGTTGTTATTCTATCTGTATATTGAGCAAGTAGTAAAGGAAAGAAAAGAAAAATTCGGAGTAGGTATTAAAGTCCATGGAGAAGAAATAAAAACTTTGAGGTTCGCCGATGACATTGTAATTCTGTCAGAGACAGTAAAGGACTTGGAAGAGCAGTTGAACGGAATGGACAGGTTCTTGAAGGGAGGATATAAGATGAACATCAACAACAGCAAAACGAGGGTAATGGAATGTAGTCAAATTAAATCGGGTGATGCTGAGGGAATTAGATTAGTAAATGAGACACTTCAAGTAGTAAAAGAATTTTGCTATTTGGGGAGGAAAAATAACTGATGACGGTCGAAGTAGAGAAGATATAAAATGTGGACTGGCAATGGGAAGGAAAACGTTTCTGAAGAAGAGAAATTTGTTAACATCGATTATAGATTTAAGTGTCAGGAAATCGTTTCTGAAAGTATTTGTATGGAGTGTAGCCATGTATGGAAGTGAAACATGGACGATAAATAGTTTGGACAAGAAGAGAATAGAAGCTTTCGAAATGTGGTACTACAGAAGAATGCTGGAGATTATATGGGTAGATTACATAATTAATGAGGAAGTATTGAATAGGATTGGGGAGAAGTTTGTGGCACAACTTGATCAGAAGAAGGGATCAGTTGGTAGGACATGTTCTGCGGCATCAAGGGATCACCAATTTAGTATAGGAGGGCAGCGTGGAGGGTAAAAGTCGTAGAGGGAGACAGAGAGATGAATACACTAAGCAGATTCAGAAGGATGTAGGTTGCAGTAGGTACTGGGAGATCAAGAAGCTTGCACAGGATAGAGTAGCATGGATAGCTGCATCAAACCAGTCTCAGGACTGAAGACCACAACAACCACCACCAATAAGAATGAAGACACTTCAGGATTCATAGTTTTTAGGGAATTTTGTGGATCAGTTTGAATATAATCTATACTAGTAAACCTACCTGTGCTAAGCATTTTTCAACAGCTGTCACTGTGCGAAAGAATGCATGCGTCAATGCTACAGCTCCCATAAGACTTAAATAGGATAACGGGAAATCCAGACCCGACAGAGGACTCTGACAGGGAGATTACATCTCTAAATGAAACTTCCAGATCTACAGACTGCGAACGCTAAGAATCAAGGTGTTATCGACCAGTACGTTTTAATGGCATCGTACTGGTAGTCTCCAGCACAGGTGAACTTCAACTATGAAAGATAACTTAGCAGAAAAATATTGGGCTTGAAAATAAATTCCAGTAACACTTCAACAGGTAACCAACATACATCAGTACAAATCAACATGGCAGTATATAGTTTTATACCTAGTGCAGCGGAAGTACGCCTATTGTAGGAAAAGAAAAGCACAGAAGAATAGATTTAGCGAAGTGTTTTCGGTAAATTAAGTAGGATTTTTAAAACTAAGTTTCCAATTTTTACGAAACTGAAAGCTAAAATGAACTACGTTGTAAAAACAGTTTAGCTTGACCTTTGACTTTGACATAGATAAGACAGGTACTGCATTTAAGCTCTTGATTTTTCCTAGATGCATACATTTTCAATTTATACCTATCTAAGATAAAAATCTATGAAAAAAATTGACTACAGATTTTCTTCGTGGCTGCTGTCAGGAGAGAACGGGTTAGATAGAGGAGTTTGCGGTCGGAGGTCTCGGTTTGTCCGGTTCTCAGAGAATGCCAGGCAAAGTCGGAGAAAACTGCTACCAATCGCGATTAAGACTCCGTCTCTCTTGGCAGCTTAAGTACAGTCGCCTTAAGATTTTCTGGAAAGCACTTTCAGAATGAGAAGGTTTGAACAACAGTGGCAGTGTGGTATCTTCTGACTAACAAACTGGTCGCCCAGGGAACGTCTTGAACACGCAAGATGACGCGAAATATTGGGCGTCGTTCGGACCGTGATAGTGGGAGGCTTGCCCAGCATTGTTAATTTGCGGAGAAATCACTACTCACTGTATTGCTAAACACACAGTTTTACGGAGGTCCGGGGATCCAATATCGAATAAAAATTCGTAGACGATATTTACCTTCTTTTTCATAAACTTTATTCTTGATAATTGGGATTATAAGTTGTATCTCCTCTGCACTTCAAAATACGTCTATATGCAAACTTAGCAGACTCCAAAAGAAAATCACCAATAGCCATTCCATCTGTGCATAAACGTGTGTGTGTGTGTGTGTGTGTGTGTGTGTGTGTGTGTGTGTGTGTGTGTGTGTGTGTGTAACTACAGACTAGGACTCGGGATATTGTCAGCGGACTATTCTTTCCTCTTTAACTGTAACAATGTCACGTTTTATACAGAGTACATCAGCCTCCAGAAAAACAAAGATGCTAATTACAACTACAGCTATGCAGTTCTTCGCGGACTGTGACAAAGGGTACTCCTATTGTATTTCTCCGCTTCCCTGGTCCATTTACGAATGGTCACTTCGCGAGATATACTTGGCGAAAGTAACGTTCCGTAAGTCCACTTTCAACATGCGTTCTCCTAATGTCAACAGCATATGCTTCTCCGCGGTGCACAACACATCTGGTGTAGCGTCTGTCGCTAGACAAGCATCTTCATAGCGCTCTCCCGCTTAGTGTTAGACTCCGTGCCGAAACGAGTTGCTCTTTGAATCTTCCCATATCCTCTATTAATCAAACCTGTTAATGGCTCCAAACGAATACAGTATTCGAGAATCGGTCGAACAATTGTTTTGTAAGCCGCTCCTTTCATGGATTTCCATTTCCTTAACGTTCTTCCAATGAATCACAGACGGCATCTGCTTTTCGTAGAATTTGCTCGTTTCCACTTCAGGGTGCTCCAGCCTGATACTCTGAGGACGTGCGACAAATTTCCATGAAAGAATGAAACATTTTTGCTGCGCCTTAATGGTTGATAGGCTTGATTATTCAAAGGACCGTATAAAGCATTTAAACATTTTACAGCGTACAGTCCTTTGTTAGTGCCGTCAGTCTTGGTCAGTGAGCGGACTGCGATTGAAAATGGAGAAAATGGTTTTGTGCAGTAGTTAAAATATTTTAGTTTGAACTGTTGGACTGCCGCACAAATCTAAACGGCATTGGACGAAGTTTACGCAGACTGTCACCATCACTGAAGACCATTTACTTTTGGGGTAATGAGTTTAAACGTGGTCGGACTAGTGCAGAAAATGAAGTGCGCTCCGGCCATTTGACGTCACCACAAAAGGGAACCAATGACAAAATTCATGATACGTAATGCAAGACTGTGTAACGAGACCTATTCCTCTAGCATTACTTTTTCTCAACAGTAGTTGTCGATACTCGTATTTTTTTCGAATTTTAGATGGGTCAATATTATCTCAGTTGCTTTTCTGAAAAATTGTGTATAATTTTATACACAGAACGTCATATTTAAAGCTAAAATTTATGAAAATGAATTACTTTATAAAAGTTTTAGTATCGATGTTATAATCGATAAATACTAGTCCTGACTGTACGGTTAATCTTTTTAAGGAACATTTGAAATTATTGGCACACTTAAATTTACTGTTAATAATTACGCAATACTGTACTGGTTACCATGTTTATTTCTGGATTCCTTTATGAAATAGTAATCGAAATTAGTAGAAATTAGTGTGTTAAAAATTGTAAACCCTTTGGAACATTATTTCCGCAGTGCGGGAGTCGTAAGCATGCCTCTGATACGATCGCACGTACTTTTGTATTTTGTGCGAACAATGTAATTTCTGCTTTGCTAATGTGAAAAATGAAGAGATTGTATGATAAACTAAGACGTGAGAAAATATATTTGTGTGAGAAATTCTGCAACAACAATCTTCAAATTTATTTAGATCAATCCAACCATGAAAACCTAAAATGTGAGAATTTCACCTGCATTAATCAGACCCACAGACAAGAACTGGAGCCAACACGACACAACAAACTAAGTAGACTAGATTATTATAATCTTCGCTCCTCTCAGATCTTCATAAAAGACCAACGTGACAATAGATGGAAGTAGTAAGGAAGGGGGAGATTACAGCTGCCAAATAGATTCGTGAAATTGCGGAGGCTGTAGCTATATAAATTGAGCGAGTGCATATCATCCTGAATGGAGAATTGGCTAAGCTATGCTATGCGATTGCTCCAGTCGACGAAATGCGCATCCGGCTCAACATTCCAACACAATGCCTGGCGATGTTTATTTGGAATCTGCAAGTCTTTCTGTGACATTTGTGTGTGTTCGTGAAGCCTGGCTCCATCACATCAGAGTTAAAACAGCAGTTAAAACAGTGGACAATGGTTGGTGAAAGTGTACTTAATAAGACAAAGACCGTTTTGTCAGCGTGTAAGGTGGTCACCACTGTTTTTTGGGGTTCCCAAGGAATAATCGTCATAGATGACTTGGAAAAGTGCAGAACCATAACTGGACGCTATTACGCTTCATTGTCGGATCACTTGAAAACTGCGTTGGCTGAAAAAGACCGAAGTTGGCACGCAGAAAAGTGCTCTTACACCAGGACACTGTTCCTTCACATACGCATCAGCGATAACAATGGTGAAAGTACATGAATAGGGCTTCAAACTGATTTCTCATCCCTCCTATTCACAAGACATAGCTATAAGCGAGTTGTTCCTGTTCGCTAACTTGAAACGTTGACTTGCTGGGAAGAGATTTTCGTCAAATGAGAAAGCGGTAGCTGAAGTATTTTCTAGAGTTTCACTGTTTTTTCCAATGGGATAATTCTTACATTTTTACCAGTCTTGTCAAACCATCTCCGTGTTTCATGGTAGTTACGGTTTCCAGCTTCCGGAGATAATGCAGTCGGACTAATTAATCTTTCCACCTACAGTTTCCTCTATCAAATACAAGAGTACACCACCACCTACATGATGCGTATGATTACGTATACAAGGTGGCCAGAAAGTTTGGTTTCTTAAAACTGAACAGAACTACTGTTGTTGTTGTTGTTGTTGTCTTCAGTCGTCTTCATCCTGAGACTGGTTGGATGCAGCTCTCCATGCTACTCTATCTAATGCAAGCTTCTTGATCTCCCAGTACCTACTGCAACCTACATCCTTCTGCATCTGCTTAGTGTAGTCATCTCTTGGTCTCCCTCTGATTTTTACCCTCCACGCTGCCCTCCAATACTAAATTGGTGATCCCTTGATGCCTCAGAACATGTCCTACCAACCGATCCCTTCTTCTGGTCAAGTTGTGCCACAAACTTCTCTTCTCCCCAATCCTATTCAATACTTCCTCATTAGTTATGTGATCTACCCATCTAATCTTCAGCATTCTTCTGTAGCACCACATTTCGAAAGCTTCTATTCTCTTCTTGTCCAAACTATTATCGTACATGTTTCACTTCCATACATGGCTACACTCCATACAAATACTTGCAGAAATGACTTCCTGACAAATCTACACTCGATGTTAACAAATTTCTCTGCTTCAGAAACACTTTCCTTCCGATTGCCGGTCTACATGTTATATCCTCTCTACTTCGACCATCATCAGTTACTTTGCTCCCCAAATAGCAAAACTCCTTTACTATTTTGTCTCATTTCCTAATCTAATTCCTTCAGCATCACCCGACTTAATTCGACTACATTCCATTATCCTCGTCACTACTATAAAAAACAATTGGACACGGGAGGGTTAGTAAGGTTCGAACCTGAGCCAGAGGTTGAGCAGTCAAGCGCGGCCACCTACGCTATGAGAACTGCCACAAATTGCCTGTCGGGCTGTTTGAAGAACAACACGCAACTTTCTAATTGGTAACTTCAATGCTAATTAACTCGGAAACGATGCAGCTTAACAAATCACACACACACACACACACACACACACACACACACACACACACACACACACATTGTGACTGGATTCAGGAGCTCCTAGCACGCCATCATTCAAGCGGAACAAAAAAAGGAGCAAATCTAATTCTGAAGCACTTATTATGTAATACTTCCGAAGTCAGTTTTCCGTATATCCATACTATCCTGTTGACGTGTTGAGTCCTATCTGCTAGCAAGTCCTGACTCGTCACAAAGCTCAAACTCAGTACTCTCAGATTTTATTCACTAAACTATAGTTTGGAAATTTATGGAATGCTTTCTGAAAATTCAGGAAAAGAGCAATTCCGGTGCTGTTATGTACGACACTGTGGATCCCACCTGGAATCAGACCATCTGAGAGCAGCAAGATCCGTTTGCCGTATAAGCTTTATTGCAACGACTTAAATTTCCCCCAAAAGGTCACGATATGCGAACAGAAAATGTTCCATAATTCTACTATTGATTGAAGTCAGCTATACGTGCTTATAATAATGTGCATCTGTCGGTGGGCCCACAGTGAAAGTGGAATGATTTGCAGCTACCTGTTACTTCAAACCTTTAGGATCGACGATAGTTTGTTGCTAGAAGAGGAGCAAGTCATTTTGAGTAATCTGTAGTCTTACAGCTGTCTTATCACGTTTATCCTCTGAAATATTTTATTTTCTATTTGTCGATCACTTTTCTCAGTATCTGGTATTTTAGCGTTCGTGCGATGACTGACAGTGGGTGGAAACCGAATTTAGATCTTCCGGAACGAAAGTTCGGAAGACTGAATTTAGTATGTGACCTATTATCAGTATGGTCACTGAGCGACTGGATGCATTTTGATCCGTTTATTGGCCCAACGTGAGAGCAAGAACTACTTAAAACTTTCCCTCAGAGCTGTCAGTGAAATTGTACTGTCGAATTCACTGAACGCTTCTCGCACTGCTCTCCTTAACGGTCATAATTGTCTTCAGTCATCTGTCACACAGGCTTAGATTTCACAAAGATTTCTGATGCTCCCTTTGCTTCCATAGCAGCGTTCAAAACATCTGTTGAACCGCGGCGAGTCTGGTACTGTCAAAGCTGTGTTGGTGGGGAACAGCTGATGTGGCAACCAGATGTTCCCGAAACAGCAGTAGCACCAGGCGTGCTTCTGTTAGACATTTTGCTCGTAATCAGTCATGTTTCCTTCACCTTCTGCGCGTGCAAGAGTTTACTCACTCACAGCAAAAGGGGAAAACTTCCGTGTTAAGGCCAATGTCGAACGTCCATCACGTCACAGTAAAGAACCTCTCAGCTGGTACCTGCCTCAGGAGGTGAAGCCTGCTGCCATTAAACGTACGCGTAGGACATGGAAGATACCTCAACGGGCTACGATGAACCGTGGTGCCAATAAGATAGTACTTGGATGATAGTCTCTTGTGACTGCCATCAGGTGAATACAAGGAGCATGCTTGAATGCTGATTTCCGTTCCAATGTTTCCCTGAGTATCTATTGGAAGGGGTGATGCTTCGCAGTATTGGTCCGCTCAACTGCAAAAGTTTATTTCCGGGCAGTGTTACAAATGGCAGAAGGCAAAAAACTTGGCACTTTTTCTGTTCGCAACGGTAAGATCTGCGCTTCGAAGAGAAGTGAACTGTACTTTAAAGACAGTCGTCGTAAAGCTATCGCTTTGTTTTCGACAGTCGACAGTTCGTAAAGTTTATGGTCTCTTTGCTTAGTGTGTTGTGGTTCTCTTGCTGCAAGTTTTCCTTGACATTGATGAGACGCAATGTAAAATGGCTGTAAAGTCATTCTGTTTTATGAGTAACGGCCTGTAGTGTTCTTAGTTGCTATGCGATGCGACAAATATTCCTTCTTTCGAGTAATAGTGTGTTCTCGAAGCCTGGCGAATGATCCCACATCTGTAGTTCATAGGCAGTATAAACGTGGAGTATAGATAGCATGAGACATCGTTACCACGTATTCATCTGTAATTACTCTCTTCGGGAGTTAAACTAGTTGAAGTTCCTTGCATACGTGCGCAGTGTGGCTGTTCCGTGAAAGTTTGTGACTTACTAGGAAGTCTAGCAATTTCGAGGTTTCCATAGGTTCCAGGAATTTTTTTTCTTCTGAGGCTGCATGTGGTGCAGAATTATTCATTTTATGAGATGAATTGGCCATTCCAAGTAGCACGTTTGACTCCTGGACTCCCAGTTAGGATTTAAGAGACAAGAAGCTAACAGCGGAGTCTAGTTCCACTTACAACTGGTGTACTAACTGTCGCCGCCATACTATTAACTAAAATCATCAGAACCACTGCCCTAGCTCATTGCTCTTAAACTCTCCACAACTGCCCATCATCAGCTTATAACCACCTACGATGTTGGGTCGTAAACAACCTAGAGAAAAAGTTTCGTAAATTGCAAACTTGGTAAGTGCAAAATCACTGTCCAATTATGATAGTGCCGTTGAGAGAGGAAGGAGGACGCTCTGAATACACTTACTTCGCAACCACCAGAAAAACAGAACATAAATTAATTGATGTAAAGACTGCTGTAACGGTGCGAACACCAACCGAGTACATATATCCTTCAGAATGCCAACAAAATTGTTACATTGCCTGTCACTGTCTGCTTCACGGAAATAAAAGGGGTCTTACATCTTTGTATTGGATATGGCACATCAGACGTTCTGGTTAGTCTGCACGCTGGACTCGCCATCCTGGAGGACGACGGTTCAAAACCGGCGTCCGGGCTCCCTGGTTAGGCTTACAGTGATTACTTTAAATCGCTCCAGGCAAATGCCGGGACGGCTCCTTTAAAAGGGCACGGCCGACTTCCTTCCAGAATCCGATGGTATCGATGACCTCCCTGTTCGGTCCCCACCCCCAGATAAACCAACCATCCTTTTTGGCGTATCATTTCCAATTCTGCACAGGCATACAGCAAATCAGTACCCCACATCCTCGCTTTGTGACGGTTAAAGTGTCTTGAGAGATGAAAAGTCGCCTCGTTGCTGAATATCAATATCCCTGCAGAGTAATCTTCCATAGCTTGCTGCATTTGGATACAAAACTCTAATAAGCGGATATGATCATCAGGAGTCAGGTGCGGAATGCCCAGTTCCGAGTTTGCACGTGCGGTTAACTTCGTGGTTGCACACAAAGGACTGTCTCATGTGCTCCACGATTTCCCCTGAGACGAGCGGT